>NC_137503.1:15315000-15580000 GCF_041902795.1 Electrophorus electricus
ACTGTGTTTCCCGACCACAGCCTCTGTAGGGATGAGCGCAGTCATGTGTCAATTAGGGGAGACAACCGAACAAGGATATCACAAACAGAAATCTCAGAAACAGGCCCCAAACACAAACAATGTACATTCGAACAAGGAACAGGTATTCTTCGGCTGTCTGCTCACCACAATCCAAAAACAAAAAATTAAGTAAAAGAGCAATCCATTCCTCTTCCTAAAATATATGCCCTTTCCATTAAAGTCTCTGTCAAAACATATCTCTGCAGTGCTGGCTTATAAAACGTGTGGTGGAGGTAGTTCACTCAGGAGTAATATGGGTTACAAACTCACAAGCCTCAGAACATTCCCTCCTGGAAGGTCCCTTTGTGACAGCCCACACGCTAACTCTGCGCCAGCCGCGCAAGTAGGCCATGGATGCCTTGCCATTCACAGATCGCATGCTAATGCCGCAGCCGCCATGGGGAGGCCAGCCCATCTGGGACAAGCTAGTCTCCCAGCCCAAAGGCCTTGGAGGATGGCAGCTAGCTAGCAATGAGAAGAGCGACAAAGGTTAAAATTCCAGCTCTGATGGTCAGGCAGTGAAGTGGGGGGCAGGGGCGCTGTTTAATTATGCTAATGTATTCGTCTGAATCAGCCAAGAGGGGAAGTGGTAATCTCAGCGAGTGGGAAGCTCGCCAAGCCATGAAAACACACATCTCGTTGCATCCTGTGTCAGCATATGTCGCCATTATCTGTATCATGTGTCCACTGTCATGTCACAATGTACTTTCTAGAGCTTTATTGTGCCAGGGGAATTCTTAAATTTGGACCAACCTTGCATAAATAAATAACTTTCTATCAACATCATTTTCGGACAAAAATAATTTGCAAGTGACGAGCCAAAAACAAATAATCAAGTCCTACATTTAAAAAAAAGAACACCCTGAACACATTCAACATTGGCCAACTCAAAGCAGGAATTAAACCATTCTTTGACTTACTTCAACCTTGTCCTTGCTTCTTGGTAGCAAACTCATTCTGAAATTAATTCAGGACTCTTGCTACATAAATAGGTATTCAAATTCAATTACAGCAGACTAACAGTAGGGAATGGCCTCCCTTGAGGTACAGAAATTAGAAGTTAGGAGGAAAGAAAAGTAGGAAAAATATTATTTTAATAGATGTGGTCTCTTTCTTTTGCAAACTATAATGCACCAGCTGTTCATGTTAATTCATCCACATTCAAATGTAGGTCATCAACTGAGTGACCCAGAACAAGGGAAAGGAAATCATCTGGAATATTCCATTATAGCTACAAAAATGGTGAGGACTGGAGCTCTTTGAAGCAGGGGTTTCAGGATCATACTACAAGCTGATTCATTATACCAACACAGGTCAAATAAATACAAGTGAATATAAAGAAACACTGATCAGTGTTAAAAATAACGCTACAAATCCACACATGCAAACCTGAGTGTTAGGGAGCAGGTAAAAAACGAATAAACAATAGTAAATGGCAGTTAACAACACACAAATTAAAGCATACTAACCGGTATCCACTAAGTTCCAATTGTTTCATTTATTAAACTAGGTCATAAATACCTTAGAAATCATTAATGAGATTTGAAATGTGGTGGTGCTTTTGGCTGAGGGGTAGAAGCATGCGACATGGCGTGCCAGGGAAATTCCCCGTACTCACCCCGCCGACCCTTTCGAAGTGGTCCAAGTCCTGGTGGAAGTCAATGGGCTGGCCGTTGAAGGCCCAGGAGAAGGTCACGTCAAGGGCTGGATCAGAGGCCACCTGGCAGGGTAGCACGATGCTCTCGCCCACGATGATCTCCAGACTGCCAGGGCCCTGCGTGATTCGGGTTGGCTCTGTGCACGGAGCCAGCACAGATCAGTCAGATGGGTGTTTGTGCTGTTCACGCCACCACAGACTACTGAGGCATCGATAGCGGTGCCTCTAGACTCCGGGTCATTTAACAGCACCATGGGCTACTGCGATTTGTAAATGGACATTCCTGCACATTCTACAGAACCCGTTCTTGAACTCCCAAGTGACGAAAGTGTGGACAAATAACATTGGTGTCCTGAGGAACTACCAAAAATGTGAGATGATGTACTTTGAGAGATGTACAGTCTAGAAGAAACACTAGTATCAGTATTGGTCAGCAATCATTCTGACAGAGAGGATGTTTGAAAAATAGGTACATTGTATCAGTCGCTATACTAAAGATGAGTGGACATATGCCACTTTTCACACTTGGTTAGAATATGTGAACAAAAAACTTGTGGTAATGTCTTGCAACAAGTCAAATACTGTACTGCCAGACAAGGAGAACAACTGAGGTTATAACTCACCGTGATCTGCTTTATATCTTTATAACCCCACAATGCAACGCTGGCATTTCGATATCTTTTGCCCATTGGTGATACTTGTAAAAAGGTTAAGAACCACTGTTCTACATTATGGTGACTGTCAGTAAGAGGAAAAAATGTTTAAGTGGGATATAATAAGGGAAAATACATTGAGTAAGGTATCTAGAGTGAACTGGGATGCAATAGGATGGGTGGGGGTGTGGGGGGGGGTGTGGTGGGTGACGTCTTCTGAGGAAAAGGTCATGCTAATTAAATTACACCAGATTAAAGGGGTCATCTTCTGGTGCATAACAAAACGCTAATGAGGAATAAAGAAATAATAAGAGTGGCTGATACCCACACACGTGGACACACACTCACGCACGACAACCAGCCCCCTGCCATCCCCTGCCCTATAAAGCACATCGTAGTTAATGGCAGAAACAGATTATAAAGGAAAGGAGGAGAATGGAAGGACTGATTTCACAGTGCCATTAAATGAGGAAAAGGTTTACCGACTCTCCTAATGACCCTGAGTCAGCTGTGCCTTTAAAGCTGAAGCCTCCTTATACCAATCACCAAAATAGCTGCTCTAAAAGAAAAAGAAATGTCTGGACTGTCCTGAGTTATGCAGTCAGTAACCAATTTTTTTTCTTACTTTTTTTTTTTTTTTTTTTTTAACCTTTTCCAGTCCAGCTGTATTAGCCAGTCAGGAAACTTCTGTACAATAGCAGTCAGTTACTGTCAGCTACTGCCAGGGCCTGTCAGTTGTTTGGCATGTGCACAGACAGCACAGAGGGGTAGGCTAAGGGGCTTTGGAGAGATGTTTGGAAAGAGCGCATGGTATTGAAGGCAGAGGGTGGGCACCTTCTGTGGCCAAGTCTGGCGGAGGTTAGCAAAAGCTTTGAGAAGTGTGGAACTCTTTGGATTGCCAGATTAGCTCATTTCTTCCAAATGACAGAGATTAAATGTATTACAGAATGTAGACATTTGTTAAGTACGTTATTTAGAAGTACACATTTTGGATGGAAGCCATTTGTCCTTTCATTTGAAATGTGTGTAACAGAGGCCATCCCCTACTACAAATGCTCATAACACTACGCTCCTGGTTATTTTATTATAATGCCTAACAGATCATCGCAGGCTACACTTAAAATGTGACTTGGCACCAGGAGACCAACGAAAGCAATCACAACAGCAAAGCCTTTGAAACTTTAAAGTACACTTAAAGCTCGACACTACTGGGAAAACATATGTGAGCGAAATTGGAGAGCAACTGACCTGTGATCAGCAGCCGGCCTGCCATGCTTGCACTGCCAAATTGGTTTTTGGCGATGCACGTGTAAATGCCCCCGTCTCGCTTAGTCACGTTGGCAATCCTTAGCGTTCCATTAGGGAAGAGCGAGAACCTGAGGGAAACAACCACCGCCGACCATTTTGAAGAACACATTTTTATCCTAGGGCGAGTAGGCATGGCATGAGCTGGCAATTCGACAGTAAATCTTGGCGCCAGCAAGAGTGCCTTGACGGGTGACGCTATTTATGCGGTGTCTCTTACCGTTCGTCTTTGTGGAGAACCTCGCTCCCTCGCTTCCACACACTGATGGCTCTGGGCGAGGCGTTTGGCCGGCACTCCAGGTTCACCTCGCTACCGGCGCGAGCCTTCAGTGTGCTCCTCAAAGGGCTCTGAGAGAAGTCGGGTGGTGAGGCTGTGCGAGACAGAGAGATTTGGCCCGCAGACGAGGTTTAATGCCGCTTTGATAGAAGCCGTGACCAGCAGCGATTGCCTTTCTTACGGCCTCCGGCGGTAAGAATAAAAAAGGGGCGCCCTGCCTTCAAGGGAAGTCTTTGAGATTTAAGACTTTAACAAATGGAGCCATCGACTGGCGCAGTTGGGTGTCGAGACAGAGCTTCTGGTTCTGGGCTGTGACCTGACTGTCTCGCATTAAGTCATCTTCTCAACATGGCATGTGGTAGGATTTGGTTACACAGGGTTCCGCAAAGGGGCTGAAATCAATATGTCATGATTTACATGCATGAACTCCAGAAAGAACACAGCTACGACAAAACACTTGTCAAAGCGGCAAAATCAATATGAAGCAAAAGCTAGGCTTTGAGGCGCTCAGGCAGATGAATATTGTCACTGTTGCCCTGGGTGACATTTTGTGGGTTGATAGCAGGGGTAGGCAAATTTTATGAAAAAAAACCCCAAACATAACAGGATTAAGAGATAGAAAGATGGCCTGGTTAAAAATAAATAAATCCTGATCCAAGGTTTTACAGTGTTTTCTTTTTTTTTTATATCATCGTTTTATTTATTACTGACATTTCACAATATTCACAGAACTCCAATGCCTTGCTATATATAGAACATGTTTCAACATATAAGGGGGAAGGAAAAAAAAAAAAAGGCAAAATGGTCTAAGGGTAACCACCTCAGCTTATACTGCTGCATGCCTTCACATCTAAAGTAGAACCACATACAGTATTGTATTATGAGACAGGACCACTCACTCTGAAAGGTGTAGATTTCCACATTGTTTTCTTCCATGGATTCATTCTGATAGTAACTGTTAGTCTGACAAGTTGCCGTGTTGTTTGTGTGCTGGGCCTATAAGAACTGTCCTGAAGTTGCTGGCTTATTTAGGCTGATGGTGATGTTTGAATGGAATTAGAAGAGGAATCCATAACAATGACTGAAGCACTTGAGATATTGCTGATGATACTAAATGACCAGTTATAGCATGACCAGCAGGTACAACTGAAGTAAAGGAGAGGATGTTTTAAGTGCCAGCAAAAGATTGTTTTACTAACCTTTACCTAGGCAGCAAAGTGTTGAGTAACTATTCAGTCAGTGTTGGAATGAATTTGGGGAGTGCAGTAAAAGGGAAAGCCTGTGAGGTTCTGGCCTTTATTTCGGAGCGGAGAGGTGAAGCCCTTACCTAGCACCATCAGCTCAGCGGTGGCATAAATGATCCCGTGCTTGTTCTCTGCCACGCACTGATACATCCCCCCATCTGAGACAGTCAGCGAGGAGATGGTGAGGGCACCATTCTCTATTAACACCCGGCCCTGTGGGGGGTCACACGCGAGCACACACACACACACACACACACACACACACACACACACACACACACACACGGTAGTCTACGTGCAGGAGCAGGCTATTACATTTACATTTATAAGCACAGATGCAATTACTCAGAAGCACCACTTTAGGAACTATAGGAAGAGAAGCAGAGAAAGAGTGTATGAGAGAGAGAGACTTTTCAAATACTGTTCCACTGTATTTATAGCATACATTTTCAGACTGTTTTGTGAGGGGCAGTTGAGGAAGAGGTGCTGGATATAAGGGGTAGACAAGCAGGCCAGCAGGCAAAACTCGCTGACCCTCAACTTCGGCACCTAGGGTGGCAGCGCTACTGTTTTAGCAGCCATGGCACACTAACACTCGTCTCATTTGGCAACAAAGGGCTGTTTGAAAAGTGAGCGAGACGCAGTTCAAAAACTGTCAGCTAAGCTTGACGCCCATCAGCTGTTTTTTTAAAGCTGGAACTCAGCACAGCATGCCTGGCATGGACACAGGCTACTAAGGGACAGACAGTGAGGGAGTGAGCGAGACAGAGACAGACAGAGGGAGGTCATTTGCTTGTGATTGGTCCAAATTGAGGCCACAGCTAATGTGTCCACTGTTGCTGCTCTGTTGCCTCGTTACAGCACTACTAGTCTTGCCACGCTAGCTTTGGCTTGCTGAGAAAGTTAATATTATTTTGCTGTGCAGAAGGGGCACTGTGCCCTGACCTCATTTCATAACAATAGGACACAGAATTCGGAGTTTTGTGTAATACCGCAACACCAGTGACAGCTTAATAGGGACACTTTTTTAATAGGGACACTTTTTATCTTATAGTTACAGTCGGGCAACCCTGTCCCTTCAGCCGCCACAAATAAGAGGCTGAAGTTGATGCAGCTGCCCTCAGTATAAAACATTGAGTGCAGCCGCTGTCAGTAAACCAAGAAAAATGTTTCAATGTTCTATTGTTTAGTTCACAGTTTCACCTGCAAACTGGAAAAGCCCAGCCATTCATGCAGAAATATAATGTAAATTATATATTTCACTTTCTAAATAAAGTTTACATAAAACCTTTGTGGGTGACATGCTTACTAGGAGTTTCTGAGAAGGTTGTGCAAACTGAAAACAAACAGAAGTGGAGTGCATGAAAGAAGCACTGGGCAAGAAAGGGCAGGAGAACAGCAGGAGGGTTGAGCTAAAAGCCCCTTCATCCTTTAATGGCTGTTTCACACCATGTTTCTTACTGTCAGTAAAACCCATTTTGGCTCATGGCTTTCTTACAATAGTTGTTATCGATCATTTTTGCTATGGGCCATGTGAATTTGTACATTTTCCAGCCATCTTTCATAGCTAACCTTGGACATATGTCAAATAAAGCCAGCATCTGAGTTTGTCTGAAGTGTTCCACTGTACCTCAGACATGAGTGTTTCTCCATCCTTCAGCCAGCTGTAGGAGGGCTTAGGCTTCCCATTGGCTTTGCACTCCCAAAATAGGTTCTCCTCGATGGACAAGGCCATGTTTGTCATTGTCTGTAGCCAATGAGGTTTGGCTATGAAGAGACAATTGTAAGTCAATGGTAAAGTACTGAGGACTCTGTAGGAAACTAAAGATAGCAATTCAAGTGCAAAAATACATGTACAGGCTTAATATTTGAACATTAGTATTACATTACACCACATTCCATATTATTATGCAAACTGGATTTAAGTGTCAAAGATTTAATTTTTTGTTTTTTAGTTAAACTCATGGATGGTGAGTCTCTCAGGGCTCTTTGGATCACTGAAATCAATCTCAGACACCTGTGATAATTAGTTTGCCAGGTGAGCCCAATTAAAGGAAAACTACTTAAGAAGGACGTTGCACATCATTAAGCAGGCCACAGGTTTCAAGCAATATGGGAAATAAAAGTGTCAAATAATGCAATGCCTTGGACAAGGTATGAAAACATTAGATATTTCAAGAAACCTTAAGCGTGATCATCGAACTGTGAAGAGATTTGTATCTGATTCAGAGCACAGACGGGTTTGTGCAGATAAAGGCATAATGAGGAAGGTTTCTGCCAGACAAATTCATTGGATTAAGAGAGCAGCTGCTAAAATGCCATTACAAAGCAGCAAACAGGTATTTGATGCTGCTGGTGCCTCTGGAGTCCTGCAAACCTCAAGGTGTAGAATCCTCCAGAGGCATGCAGTTGTGCATAAACCTACTATTCGGCCACCCCTAACCAGTGCACACAAGCAGATATGGTTGGCCCAGACATACATGAACACTAATTTTCAAACAGTCTTGTTTACTGATGAGTGCTGTGCAACCATGGATGGAGTAGTGGATGGTTGGTGGATGGCCACCGTGTCCCTTGCTGACGTCGCAGCCTTGTTGGAGGTGGCGGAGTCATGTTTTGGCCGGAATCATGGGGAGAGAGCTGGTAGGCCCCTTTAGGGTCCCTGAAGGTGTGAAAATGACCTTGGCAAAGTATACAGAGTTTAATGACTGACCACTTTCTTCCATGGTACAAAAAGAAGAACCGTGCCTTCCGTAGCAAAATCCTCTTCATGCATGACAATGCAGCATCTCATGCTGCAAAGAATACCTGTGTCATTGGCTGCTATTTTCATAAAAGGAGAGAAACTCATGGTATCCTCCCCTGACCTCAACCCTATTAAGAACCTTTGGAGTATCCTCAAGCAAAAGGTCTATGAGGGTGGGAGGCAGTTCACATCAAAACAGCAGCTCTGGGAGGCTATTCTGACATCCCGCAAAGAAATTCAAGCAGAACCTCTCCAAAAACTCAAGTTCAATGGATGCAAGAATTGTGATATCAAAGAAGGGGTCCTATATTAACATGTAACTTGGCCTGTTAAGATTTTTTTTTAAATTGAAATAGCTTTTGATTTCAGTAAATGTGACCTCTCAATGCTGCAAATTCAACAAATGACCATTTTCAGTTCTTTACAACCTATAAAATGTTTTGAAACTGTTGTACATCATTTGTTTCTTTATTTTTGAAAAAATACTGTCATCATTGGGAGGTTTGTTCAATACAATACAATCTATACTCTAACGGTTGATGACTTGAACATTATACTGACTGTCATTTGCATTGACCATTTAGGAAAATCAGAGAAAAATATCATTTGCATAATAATTTGGAACGCAGGGTAGTACAATATTAGCCCCTTGCACTAGAGTCTACAAATTCATTTTGATCATGCAATGAATTGTATAAATTCTGTTGAATTTATTTCAAATAAGCTTTTTCTGCTCCTTACTGCTATTCTTTTCCATAAAATCCTCAAAATTATTAATAACTGCAATAGTATGTCTTGCTGAGAGAAACACATCATGTACATAAAAGCCTCTTCACCGACAACAAAGACTTCACCCAGGTGGTTTCTTTCTTCCCCTACAATACTTTGCTGTTCTCTCTTCCATAAGGATAATACACAGTAGGGTGGGACTGGAGTCAAAGTAAAAGCAATAAAGTGCACTGCTTTCAGAGAAGCGTATGGGTATGAATCGGTTTAAGAAAATGAGAACCACGACCCTTCCCCACAACCACGACCCCTCCCCACTGCCGCCTGGGAAAATGTGACAATTCTATCACACCGAAGGCATGCTCCCTCAGCTCAACACAAATAAATCCTCTGACCTCATTCTGCAGGCCTTATTACGCGTCTGCCCGGTAGACACCCTCCCCAATGCCTGTATACTGAGTGTGAGTTCAATTAACGCTGGAGTATAATTGCATTTCAAAAATAATCTATTATGAAGAGGACGAAAAAGATGAGAGTCTCCATTATAAAACCAGCAGCTCTCTGCATACTATGAGTTTTGGAGCACAGTAAACTAGTTGAGAAGAGACGAATCAGAATGTGTTTGCGTATCTACAAACATCCAGTTAAACAAAAATCAAAGTTACTGATAATGGGAAATGATTCAGGTTGCTCTTTATGGTGTTCTTCAAATATCAAGAGGGGTATTGAGTGTCTAGAGGTTTAGGCCATTTGATGTGATGGCAACGTGTCCTAATGCTGGGCAGTATCGTGATCATATGGGTTATGCATTGGAGCAGCTCCTCTTCAATGTGCATCATTTGTGACTTGACCTTGCTTTGAGTTACAACACATGACACAGTGAGTGTAACGTTCATTGCATTCAGACTTATGCATCACGATGAAAATGGCTAGATGCCTTGACAAGCACGCCAATGTGTATGCTTGGAGAAGAAGTGATATAATCATTCCCGGCAGGCCCAAAAGGTTTTGCTGACCTTCTCAGTTTAAGCCTTATTATTGATCAAATAGTATGATCAAATATGGCAAAAGCTCCAACATGTCCACTCAACATGTCTTGTGCTAATATGGAAGAATGCTTGCTCTTTGATTTGTACAGACTCCCAGATGGGAATTACTGCAGAGATTCGGCTGGCCCCAAATTCACCAGCAGAGAGCAGTGAGAATTTATGGTGTACATAATTGTATGTTTTAGTAAGTGCATTGTTAATAACAAACAGCTGCTGCAGCAAAAAAAATAAATAAATTGCTTGCCAACTTGCTTGTGGTTTCCATAGACATTAAATGAACACTTTACCATGGAAAGACAGGCGGCCTCGCACCGCATTCTTCCCTCGGTTGTTCTCCGCCACACACTCGTACATCCCAGTGTCTTCCTGCTGAAACCGTGGGATCTCCAAAATGGCATTGGAGTTCCTCAGCTTGACTTTACTGGGGAACGGAACGTCGTTGGTCCTTCTCCAGCTGATCTTAGGTACTGGACTGTGGAAAGGCAGAAAGAGCACCGTTAGCTGGAACACATGTTCTCCTAAGAACCCTCTCCTAGTTCACTTCAAGCTCTTTACAGAATAGTCTACACATGCTCCCGAGAATGGAGTTAAATTCTTCTGTTACTGAATAGGTAAACGCACGACAGGAAAGGATCTATTTCCTCATCAGTTTCTTTGACGCAGGTGCCCGCTTGAGGAAATTCTACTGTGAACATATCTGATTCACACTCATGTCTGGTGTGATATTGCTATTTGCTCCCTGAAAGCCTGTAATCTCCGCTTCTTTGAAAATGCGCTTTTTCCTGTACTAAATGAGGCCTCTCCTTCCCAGCCTCTGAGAAGAGGCATCCAGCTCATTTTCCACACTACTTAAGAAGTAAATCTTGTGGGTTATTGCTCTGTGAAAAGCAGACCATTACACTAAGGAGTCTCCTGTGGGAAAAAAATTGCCATTGCAGATGGCTAATCGCATTAGAAAAGGACCTAAAGGAATGATCTTCAATTTCATGTCTCCTGCAATGGTGTATCAAAAAAGAATAAAACTGCATGATAACTAAGCAAGGTTCTGAACACCAGCTCAACATTACACACACACACGCACACGCACACGCACACGCACACGCACACGCACACGCACACACACACGCACACACACACACACACACACACACACACACACACACACACACACACACACACGTGCACTCACACGAATGACTTACTTCCCCAAGGCAAAGCATTCCAGTTTCAGAGAAGATCCTTTAGCAGCAGGTACAGTGTCAGGGAAATGAACTTCTATTTTGGGCTCATACTCTCCCATTGCTCCTGTAATGGGCAAACAACACACCATGTTTTTCATCAGTGATTTATGGTATACACACTTCAGGCTCCTGTACACAGACAACCCAGCAACAAGAGGACAATGGCAAAGAACAGGAAGAAATACAGAGAAGATTCATAAAAGAAAACACACAGAAAGCTTTATAAAAGCATTCTCTGAGTAAAACCAGTATGTGGCCTTGTGCTGACATTGTCAGAGCTACAGGTTAGCTTCTAGTTCAGCCATCAAAAGACTGGCATTTAGCAAAAGATCTCTCAAACAACCTTTAGAAAAAAGGGGACCTTTCTTAAAAAGGCATCTTGGTCTGAATCTGAGATTGTATCTCATTGGAAGCAAGCCATTCTGAGTAGATATAAAAGATGGAATCTGGTACGGATGAAGGCTCTTACCATCATTTCTCAGCACAAGAGGTGTGGGAGAACTAAGCACTTTCTCCTTGGTGATACTGTTGTTCACAACACACGTGTAGTTACCCACGTCCGATGGCTCCACCTTGGCAATGTATAGGTTCCCTGTCTCCTGGGACACAAAGCGTCTGCTGTCTTGCTGAACAAAGTAAGGGTACTCATTGAAGACCCAGGCGAAGGTGAGCTCTAGAGAATTGGACAGAGACAAGCCCTTAGGTAAGACACCTTAATCTAGCCCTTGACACCTTAACCTGTCTCGTTGACACCTTAGCTTCTCCCTTTGACACCTCTGGATCAGAATTATTATCTTTGTGCTGGAGTGAACTCTATGGGTGAAAACCCCAGGCCACTTGTGTGAACCTGTGAGCAAATCCACAGATTAGCCTGCAAGGGCAAAGGCATCCTTGGTGGCCTCCCTTCCACCATGCTGAAGGTATTCACAGCCTGGGTAGCAGTTCTTGCTTCTTGCCTTGAAGGTATGTACAGCCTGGCTAGCTGTTCTTGCTTCTGAAGGCAACAGGAAAGGGAGCGAAACAAACTAGATTAAAATTGTCTCACAGGTCCTCTCCTGACACGTGCCTGGTCCGGATATACGCATCAGCAGCTGGGGACGGAGGCTCCTCGCTCGGTGTCGTTCATGCCTGGTCAGCCAGGCATGAACGACGCAAGGGGGGGGGGGGGAGAGGTCTGCTAGGGTGCGTTACCGTGCCATCCACAGAAGTGGCAGGGAGAGGAGGAGGAAAAGGAGACAAGAAAAACAGACAACAGCAAAACGGTGTCTTTCAGAAGCAGGCACGAGCGCTGCGAGCTACCAAGGTGTGTGCCACGCTTAACACTCATGCCAAGTCACCAATGGAGGTATCTCCAGTCCTCTGACCGCAGATGCGACAGGGATTATGACAGCCAACTGGCTGCCTAAAAAGCTCGATTAGGCTAACAAGTAGAGTTAGCATTTGTTGACTGACTTGAAAGCTATAGAGAGATAGCGCGCCCTTGACTGAAAAGGGCTTGTATTATGCAAAAGAAAAAAAAAATACAGAACATGTCGTTCTCACACATGTAATTGCACAGAAGAATCAAACAAGGCACAAACGGCAAATGACTGAGACACTTAGGAAGAATTCTTACAGTGTGTGCACAGGCTGTGAACCATGATTTGCAAGATGCCTCTTGATATAATAATCATGTAATTGTGTTTTACCATCACCATCTCATCACCCTCATACAAGGGCTAGAAGCAGAGTGCATAAGTTTCAATGGGCACATCACAGACACAGTTATACATGGTATGCATGCCTTTGAAAGTGAGGAACACAACAAGCTAGTTGTGAAAATATTACCTAAATGGAGGCCATAAATCAAAGAACTCTAAACAGCAACATGGTTTTTGTCGTAGTATTTGTGATATTTTATCTCTGAAAGATCCATTTTTTTGGGAACATGTGGTACTAAATGTATAATACGACTATTATATCATTATTTACTTTTGTTCATCTGGTCTACATCTCGACTATCCATGTGGCATTTAGGATTTGACACCATTGCTCATTTACCTAGTGAATCCATGAATCCCCTGGTTCTCATTCTGAGTTTTACAGCCTTGAGCTGTGAACTAGAAAGTTTTCCTCTGGCTAAGAAGGAAACTGAGCTGGCCAGAATGTGTCCAACTAAGCATTCGCCATTGTATTTTAGACATGATAATCTCACTATCGATTGCTTGTTTGGAGCAGCAAATGCAGTCTGGTGAGAAATATATTGCTTTCCGATTGGACTGAAATTCCAAGTCGAGGAATACATTTCTATTTGCCAAGCAGAATGTAGTCTAATTGAAAACAAAGTGATTCAAATGTAACAATAAATGGAGGCCAGGCAGGTAAGTATAAGGAGGGATTTAGGAAAAAATATCAGCAGTTTACCAGTTTTACTTTTTTAAAGTAACTATAGATTGTCTCAAAAATACAGTGCAGACCAATGACATAAATGACATTGCAAGAATTACTGTCTCATTTCTGTCTCACTGCGCTGGTTAGTTAGTGCAAGCTTTTATAAAAGGTAACAATATGAAAATATTACATCAGGGGTTTCCAATACCAAATGGGATTCCCATACTTTAACTAGTCAAATGATTAATCACACATTAATTATCATCTTCACAAATCCTAATAGTTAGCCTATGAAACAAATCCCATGACTTCTAATGTCTCATCTGTTTCTGTAACCACTGTGGCCTCAAGTTGAAATGGAGGTTTCTCACTATCAGTCTTTCATTTTCATTTGGGACATTGTAGCTTTCTAAATAGACAGGCCTAAAATTTTCAAGGTTTCAGATGGCCACAGAAAATCTAGGGAGCTACTGAGCATACAGGACAGAATGATTGTGACTGACTCTGATGGAGTGCAGCTTATGCACCGAGAAGTTTTATTTAGTTTTTTTTCCTTTTGGAATCACTAAAATAGTGGTTTCTATGCCTCAAGCTCCCATTTGGGAACTTCCAGTACATCAGACTTCAAACTCATCCTAGCCGCATTTGTCTTACTGGGAAATGATCCACAGCTGTATTGATATGTTACTAAATGGCAGGCACAATATTCCTGTGCTGCCTTTAATATAAGAGCTCTGTGCACTTCTTACACCCTGTGTCTTCTGGGTAATTATGCTCTGCAAAGCATGAGACATGAAAAAAGCTGTTTCTAACAAAAACATCCATATAAAACAGCCTTACCTCCAGAATGCATAGGGGTTCCACACAACAGAACAACACCTTGGCCTTCCCGCACATTCACAGCACTTCTTGTCTGGGTTTTGAAATTTTCTAGATCTACAAAATAACATACATGTACATAGACATAGACATGAGACACAGAGACACTATAGAAGTCGTATTTTAACATTTGGCCATACTGGAGGCAAAGCACTCTAGCACATGTTATTATCAAATGAGGCCTGATCTTTGCTCTGTAACAGCATCACCCTCCATGTCAATGTAGTTCTACCTCATTCATCTTCCTATTCAAGTTAGGAGGAGGAGGAAACTCAGGCAGCCTGCTCCAACACCTGGCCTGGGAAAAAGCCTCCTCTCTGCTCCAGAGCTGAAGAGCTAGTAGCAGGCCAGGTTGCTAGTTTCACATTCTCGAGCAGACTGAACTCTCCAAGGAAAACATAACGGGGTCAATATGACTGTTAATATGAATAGGGAGGGGCAGTGATGGGGTAAAGCAAGATTGGGTGGGCAAGGTGGAAGCGCTCAGGCCGGCTTCACCCAATGAGAAACTCCTTGGTGGAGCAGAGACACATCCCAGACTGTCTCCAGCTCATGTCTGTTGAGCGAGTCACAACGTCCCACCGTCACAGCACGAAAGGCTTAAAACCAGAGGGGCCGAGGCCTTGTGGTTGATTAACGAGTGCTTGGGCCGGAATCTATATGGTTTGGCCCATGCCAAACATTTGAGGAAGGACCAGGCACTTATATAGTGAAGAACATTAATATCAGTCCAGCAATGGAGGTAAAGGAGGTGAACTCAGGAACTGAAGGCTGGTGCCATGGGATTCTCTCTCTGTTTGTTTTATTGATTTCTTATGAACCAGCACATTCAGCTTTTCCATTAAAGTTTATATATTAGTGGCGTGATATGGTTCATCATGATGTATGAGGTGAAAACTTGAAATGAAACAAATCAGACCATCCTAGGTCTGTATGCCTCACTAACAAAGAACAATATAAATTCCTATACAATTTTGGTTCCTAAACATATTGTTGCAGCTATGGACAAACAGCTAACATGTAAAAAAAGCATTAGACTCCTTGATAAGACTGCTGATTTATTTGCCTAAAATAACAGTCTCACCTTTAAAACAGGTAATTAACACTGGCAGCAATAGGACCCTATTAAACCAACACTCCTCTTCTACTACCCAATGATCAATAACGGAAATAAATGTCAAGCAAGTCCTTTTAACCATTCCCCTGAAGTAAAATTTATTATCTTACCCATGAGGATAGTGGCAGCCTGTCTCCTAAGAGAGTCAGGTGCTCTCTTTGGCCAGATAGCCAATCAATTGCAAGTCGGAACAATATGGAGAAAGAAAGGGCAGAGGACCTTCCAGGACCCTGCAGGACCCTACAGGACCTGCACTTCAAGCATACAAGGCTCTTATCTTGTCTACAAGTTGAGGTCAAGAGGAGAGGCATTAGCAACATCAAAAGTTACATGGGTTCACTCATAAGCTGGGATTGACGCTACGCATCCTAATTTATTTTACTGTTACATTAATATAGCCTTATAAAGTTAACCTCCATCTTTGGACCTATTGATTCCAAGTTTGCCTTTATTTCTCCAGTTCAGTTCCTATGGTCATAGAGTGAGTCAAAGTTTAGTGACTCCCCTCTTTTTAAAGTTGAAGCTCTGTAATTGGTTAGTTAGTTGTAATGCACATATGACACAAGTTACTAAAATACCTTCAAATGACAAGTGAGCCATTTTTATTCTCTGACTCACTGGTGAGAAGGTGAGTCATCACACATTAGTTTTACTTTAAAATTTTACTTACATTAAAAAAAAAAATACTGAGGTGAAGACCCCAGTGACTTTAATATTTTCAATGTTAGAGTCTTGATACACCATAAAATGTAAAGAGCAATTATAACAATTGCTGAGCTGAGTCAAGTTGAAAAATACACTGTGTGCACATTTATTAGGCAAGAGAGTATTTTGACCATATCATTTTTATGCCCATTTTCCAACTACAAGCTATATAAACTTGAATGCTTATTGGATTTAAGCATATCTGGTGATGCACATTTGTGAAATGAGGGAGGGTGTGGCCTAAGGATATCAACACCTTATATCAAGGTGTGCATAATTATTAGGCAGCTTCTTTTCCTCAGGCAAAATGGGCCAAAAAGAGAGATTTATCTGACTCAAAGTCAAAAATTGTAAAATGTATTTCGGAGGAATGCAGCATTCTTAAAATTGCTAAGATATTGGGGTGTGATCACAGAACCATCAAATGCTTTGTTGCAAATAGTCAACAGGGTTGCAAGAAACGTATTGAGAAAAAAAAGATGCAAATTAACTGCAAAAGATTTGAGAAGACCAGGAACCCATTATCCTCCAGGGCTGTCATACTCTAGACCTGCAACCTACCTGGAGTGCTCAGAAGTACAAGGTGTTCAGTACTCAGAGACATGGCCAAAGTAAGGAAGGCTGAAACCCAACCACCACTGAACAAGACACATAAGGTGAAACATCAAGACTGGGCCAAGAAATACCTGAAGACAGATTTTTTTTTTCAAAGGTTTTATGGACTGATGAGATGAAAGTAACTCTTGATGAACCAGATGGATGGGCCCATCTTCGACTCAGATGCCAGCAAGGTGGAGGTGGAGTACTGCTAGGGTTGGTATTATTAAAGATGAGCTAGAAGACACTTTTTTCAAGCAGTGGTACATGAAAAGGTCTGCATCTTTCAAGAAGATCATGATTTTTATGCAAGACAATGCTCCATCGCATGCATCGAAGTACTCTACTGCGTGGCTAGCAAGTAAAGGCCTTAAGGATGAAAGAATAATGACATGGCCCCCTTCCTCACCTGACCTAAACCCTATTGAGAACTTCTGGGCCCTTCTTAAATGTGAGATTTCCGGTGAAGGAAAACAGTACATCTCTCTGAACAGTGTCTGGGAGGCTGGGGTTGCTGCTGCACAAAAAGTTGATTGTCAACAGATTAAGAAACTGAGACTCCATGAACGGAACACTTGTTATTGAAAAGAAGGGTTGCTATATTGGTCACTTTTTTTTTTATGTCAGAAATGTTCACTTGTAAATTCTTAGTTGTTTGTTTTTTATTCTCACTTTAACAGATGAAAAAGCGAGATGGGAAAATGTGTTTTTTATTTAGTTGCATAATAATTCTGCACACTAATAATTGCCCAATAATTATGCGCACACAGATATTCTCCTAAGAAAACCAAAACCTAACTTTTAATTTCTTAAATATTCAGGTTTGAGGATTATTAACATTGTAGATTGACCGAGAGCACTGTAGTTGTTCAATAATGAATCCTCAAAAATACAACTTGCCTAATAATTGTGCACACAGTGTAGTTTCAAATTCTTGATTTATCACGTCATAAAAGGGTTAGACCCCTACCAATCTTTGCCTTCAGATGCAAATTGCCTTAAGGATAAAAAAAGTACTAGATCTGACAGATATAAACAAAGGAACAAACAAAAAATAGCTTAATTACTGCATACCACTGTGTATTTTGGCAAACCCATGGGTTATGGAACAACCAGCGTGGGAAACATGACTTTCGGTGCATGATAGCATGAGTCAATACACAGTGTTCAAAGATTACGTTAAAGCTGGCGACAAATGGGAATTGATGATAAAGTCAAACATCGCTCCTTCCTTGTCAGCTTGCTGCATCTGACATCCACCTCAATTTTTGCTTTCTTCTGCTGACCTGAGAAATCTGATTCACTGACTGGTAGTCAGAACAGTCACAAAAGATGAGGAAAACTACAAAAGCTCTTATACACAGAAATACAGAGAGGCATGGACCCCACTCACATGCACACCTCACTCACTGGTCTAGAACGGTATGTTCTGTCCCCGCGCTCGAGTGTTCCTGCAGTGTATGCTTTGGTGTCTTTGCTATGTGAAGGACTTGCTAATTAGCTTATGACTTGAGCCTGCATGAACTCCATACTGAGCCGTGCAGGGGATGCAGAAGCACAGGAAGTAGTGCATTAACTCACAGGCAAACTGCAGACTGGCTCTCCGGCTTAGAATGGTTCCACGGGTGTTGGAAGCAGAGCACTGGTAGATGCCGGTGTCCTGGTCCCGGTCCAGCCCCTTAATGATCAGATTCCCTCCAGATACACGACGCCTCGCATCAGCACGGAGATCAATGAGTGTCCCATTTAGAGACCATCTGCAGAGATGCAAACACAATCACGTCTCCAATCACAGGACAGCCCCGCTTGGGACTGTTCATCACAAGCATTGATCTGATCAGTTCACCTTTATTATGTTCAGCAGAACAAAGAATTAATCAAAGCTCACACATTACATCTGCATTTGTGTTTTGTTTTTTTGTTTTTTTACAATTCTCTTGCAGAATTTACATACATGTAGGAACTGATGAGGAAGCATAGCAATTTGTCATCTTTAATAAATGGTAAATGTTTTGAAAATGAATGGAAATAACTAGCGCAGTCATTTCCATTTTTTTTATGTGAGATTCTAAAATTCCAACTATTCATATACATTATATAGATACAAAATTACAAATACTTAAAAAAAATAATGTTATGTATTTAAACATTTTCAATTACACAATATCTAAAATAGATTATAAGTTTTTACTCCTATCAAGCATTCAAAACTGCTGGTACTCTTTCTACAGGCATTTAGTTTAACAGAACTCAAAGGAGACTGTTCATTTACCTTATTCATTAGTTTTGGGGCTTGGATAACTATATGTGCAGAATAAGGCACATTTTAAAGTGCAGGATTTGTTCTTGGCCTCTGACAGCATGAAGACCAAAGAAGTGTGAATGCAAGTAAAGCAGACCATTAGGCTGAAAATAAGCTAAATCAACCAGGGATACAGTTGAAGCACGCATCCCAGGGCCAACTCTTTGGTATGTTATTAATGCCCTAAATTCAATTACCTGCACAAATTACAAACACAAACAAAACACCATCACATGTAGCGTGACAACAGCACTGAGCTTATAGAGCATGCTGAAAGGTTATCCCAGATATTATTTCTGGAGTTGCATTATTATTGTAAAAAACAATTCTGTAGATACAATACAGAAAAAATCCAACTAACCTTACAATCTGAGCAATTTCTAGGGCAAAGAAAAGTATGGGCCAAAAGGTCCTCTTAGCTGCGTGAAGAAAAGCTCTCTTAGCGTGCCACTCCTAGAATTTAGAACACCACTAAAGCAGTCTATACGTGCGGAATCTAAAAGGAAGCAGGGTAAGATGCAGACCACTAGTAAGTCTCAGACACAAAAGCTTACTTGTACCAAATGGTTGGAAAATAGGAGAGTGGAGAGTGGGAGAAACTAATGGCTAAATGGACAAGACTGCATGCCTTCATCCATGAAACATCATGAAAAACAGAGTTAAGATTATCTTCATTTCAGATTACTGCACATTAAAACAAAAAACAAATGTGGGGGGGGAGGGATATAAAAAAGCAATACAAGTCATTGGTTGTCTTGTGAATGATAATTTGCAAGAAGGTGACACTGATTGGTTTTGACAGGTGTCATGCTGAGTTTAGAACAAACCAGCATTTCTGATTGAAGGTGTGAATGTATTTTCTAGGCAACACCACACTGTCAGAAAAGCCCTGATGACAGGGATATCAATCCATCATTCTCCTTCTTGCCTGACACTATGGATGGGAAGGTTACAATCCCTGTTTGTCAGCAAGTTATGTTTTTTTATATAAAATCATATCTTACTTCATCAAATCTCATTTAATAACAACAACAACAGACAACAAAATATTTTTGTCCCACAAACTAAATACGTGGTCATGGTTCTTTTTGCACTGAATTCAAATTTGTTTTAAGGATGTTTCTCTCAGGCATGGTTTTTAAATGAACATCCCTCTTAAGTGTCCAATAACTGTCTGCCAACACAGAGGGGCACCACTTTCCATGGTGCTGAGTTTCCACAGGCCCACTATACGTAATGATATGGGAGTGTAATCAGATATAACCTATTTGTTCCAAGTAGACAGTGGAAAGCACACTGGTAGATCACATCTGCTAAATGCCAAACATGTAGGTATAAATATAGTGGAAGAACAAAAACCATGGGTGATATGTTTTCAGAATTTCTCTATTTGGATTCAGCGTTCAATACATAATAAACAGCTGTTTTTCTTTGCTTTGGGTCTTTCTCCTACTTGGCTCATATATTATGTTTAAGATACATGAGGTTTTTCATATGGGCTAAATATTATGCATATCACTTAAGTCACAAAGTATCACACTGAATTTGGTGATCACTTTGTGATTAGTACAGTTTGTGGGAATATACCAAGTTCTTACCCAAGGTAACTAACTATATATATATTTTACTTGTTATATTTACATTGTAATTAGGTAAAAGATCAGTCAGGATGGCTAGCTAGATACCCTACACTGCCTAGATAACAACTGGGCCTGCACGTGGTCAAAAGAAATGTAAATATATAAAGTCAATAAGAAATCTTAATCCTTATAACCTTGAAACCTTTATAATCGTTATAATCTTGAAAGAAAAAAAATGCCTCAGCATAATGTATTGCTCCATGCCATGAGTTCAGCTGATGCATTTATGTTTCTGTTGCGTGCAGTTTACAGCTACATAGCTATAGCTAGCTAGTCATGTTTTTCTGTCTGAATATCCTTTATATAAGATCACACTTTACTTTCATATTAATAACGTACATTAGGAGAGAGTGCATATGTGAGCCATAAGAATAAAGGATTACTTCATACATGTAATCCACTGAATCCCATGTGCGTGTGTGTGTATATATATAAACATATTTCAGTACTAAATTGCTTCTCTCTCTCTCTCCCTCTCCCTTTCCCTCTCCAGTTCTGGACTAAATCAGTGCAGACATCTGTCAGCTTGGCTGATGAGGATGTTCAAACACTGGACTGAAATCCTCAAGAGCCACAAAGAAAATGTTGAATCACACTGAATGCGCTGGCATACAGCATCACGTAGAAGCATTGTGGGTGTTAATAATCCCTCCCTTTAGAATTCAAGAAATCACAAAGACTGCGTTTTAACACAGGGCTACTGGAATTACAGCTCAAAGAATGTGAAATGCTCATTTCAGATGGCCAAAAAAAAGAGAGAAAGCAAAAAAAGCAAAAAGGTGAAAAAAAAAAATCAATATTATCCCTATGCCATGGAAATCTAATGAGTGGGGAAGACAGCGCTTCTCTCTTATCTAAAGCAGCATGACTGTCCCCAGACTCAGCTCCACCTACAAAGGTAGGGCGGTAGCTGTCCGTCAAGCTGATTCTCACCTCATTATTATTTACTTTATGTGGAGCCAATCTGACGTCTTTAGTCACCTTTTGAGAGACAGCTGTTAAATTCACTTTAATTGATTTAATTGATTCAACTTAATTGAGACGTATGCTACGTTACCTTCCCCTGAACCCTCAGATGTGGTTAAGTAAACTACGGGTCTCTCACACCCATTTACACAGACTCTAAACAGCATTAGCACTGTCTCTTTGTCAAGTGTCCTGTTCTAAATTGTGCATAATTATTCTTATAAAATCATCAAAAACCGACAGCACTCAAGCATTTATCAGACACTGACCATTTTAATAATGACACTATGTACAATTATGTACATCATTGTAACTTTTACACCTTACTACTAAGTAATTCCTGCCTCACCCTTCTAGTGTTTGGTCATATCTTCAAGTGGGTGGTCATATCTTTATCCTCCCACTCAGACCTTCTACCAGAGGCCTGAGTATTTTAGGATGCAACAAAGTAATTGTGCTGGTCTTAAGATCATGCCTTTGTGTCATTCTTGGGATCTGTTGGAGCCACTCCTCCACATTAGGGCTCACAAACCCAAGTATCACCACCAGGACAGCCTTGGAGTGGTGTATATATAGACACACATATGTATTTGGCAGCAGAGACAAAAATAACATTTCCATGTTGCACTTATAAACCATTTTATAACAACTTGCTCCATCGCAGGTATAACTGTCACCAGGCATAAGTGTGACTACTGTATATTCCCAATGTTTTACAGCCTCCTGAGTATGTTACTTTAGAAGCAGCAGAGGTTATTTATCTTCCGTGCAGCACAGTGGAGCCTGTTTGTCGTATGCTGCAACTCTGTAGGCATGGCAGAGGCAAAGCAGTGGACCTTCACTGAAAGTAATCGAGGGGGACAGGAAGCAGACTGAGCTGGTGGGGTGGCTGAGTCCTCTTTGTAGGCTGAGAAAGCTTTACCACTCGTTCAACAGAAGAACGTGCATGCACTCACTCATTCATTTATTTTACCAGTGAAGCTTGAAGAGTAAAGATGATGTAGCTTGGGTAATGGAGAGGCCTTTTTACAAGTGGGAAAAAGCTGGCCAGGAATTAACCAAAAAGCCTGAGCTATTTTCAGGTAATGACCAGTGGGCCAAGATGTAAATGCCCTCGCTGATGTAATCCTGTTCAAGTAATCTCTAAAACAGGTTTTATGCACAGTTGTTGTACACAAACCTTTCCTGACTTTGGGTTTCAACATTATCATAAATATCAGCTGAAACATCATCGTGTGTATAGCCGGAGTGCACCCAACATTGCCGATATGTCCAAAATATGCAAAATCCAAATTGTTCCAGTGCGTATGTTACCTAATTAACCAGCTGCAAAATAAATAAATACATTTTAAAAAAGCAAGCATGTGGTGTACAAAAGCAGCCCCAATTATCTTTCCAAAAAATGCAGTGATGTCCGGCGAGGGCAAACCTATGTGCCAGGAGGGCAACCTATGCTTGGAAAGATCACAGCAGAGCAAGGCTAATGAGCACCAGCACAAACGCACCTCGAGCTTGCCGTGTGTCATTTCTGCATTTTAAGCGGCTCTTGCATCAACCTCCTCTTGGATCGCTTTCTGATCCACCAGCCACCTCACACGCGGTACGGACTCCTATCCAAGGTTAAAAGCATCTTCGGTAGCCCCTGTTGATCTTTTGAAGACGCACCTCCGGCCGGCATAAAGGTAAAAGGGAGGGGGGGTTTCTCATTTCGTTCCCTTATATTGTCGCCGTGCTTTTATTGGCGTGTGGGTACATGCAGGCTAAAGTGGCTTTGGGCCAGGGATGGTGGTTCTCCTTTTATAAACAGCTCACCCACAAGGGAGTAGGGGGAGGGGGACTTCAGGTTTGCTCTGAACGAACTCTGGCCGACCTTCTGGTCCATATCAATGTTGCATGAGGCTTGCCCTCTACCTCTCCTTCGTCTTACCAGGTGCTGTCATAATGACCTGGCCTAATTGCCTTCCTGTTTTCCCCCCAAGGACTCACTCTATGGTTTGACAGTCGGCAGCCAACTTTCACTTCAGCTCGAATGTGCACAAAGAACTGCTGACCTGACTCAGAACACAGCACATCAAAAAGGAATCTGCTTGGGCGACAGCCATAATTCTCTGCCGACTGTTCTTCAGTGGGTAGGACCAAAACTGTGTTAATTAACAATCAATAAAATAAATGAATTATGTGTGCAACCAGTGCTGAATAAACATGCAACTGGTCTCTGCCATGGGTCACATAATGAATGTTTTATAAATCAGTCTTTTATCTTATTAAATTTAGTTACAGCAATGTAAAAGGGCATAAATATTCCAAGTTTCTTTAAGGAGCCTTTGTCAGAGACATAAAGCATGCCAAGGAATCCATCACTCCACCTTGCACTCACAGCTCTGGAGGGCTCGGAGACCATGGAACAAACACCAGCTGTGACAGCAGCAACAGGAGCTTGGCACGGCACAACTCACTCCCAACTTCTGCCAGCCTTGTCCACGGACTGCACTGACCATTAGGTGGACTAATGTGTGGAGGCCTCACAGGTTAGGTTTGCACTGTTTGGTTTCACCGGAAAGAGATCACCTGTAGGGATTTCTCCATCATTTTCACAAAATGGCAGATCTGGTTACAAAAGAAGACAATTCCTGACATGACTGCACTGATTGTCTTGAGAGCCCTTTTTATATTTCAGTGTCTGGATACTTATTGAACCTAGTGTCACAGTTACAGTTGGAGTGGTATTGTAAGTGTAAGGCATTTCATTTAAATCAAAAGGGATTAAGGATATTCAGAAATGAATTCTTTTAAACATTTGCTGACTTCAAAGTAAGGCATGTTGTGACATATTTCCCCTGATCCTTCTTTTATCTTCCTTTTAACTCTCAAATGAATCCTGACTTGAACTGATGCTGGAGCTATCGATGTTAAAGCCACATTTTCCTAAAGTCATAGCGAAGACAGGGCTACAATGTATTAGACACACAACAGACTAGTGGCAATGTTAAAGGATAATGACAGTGCATAATAAACAGTCTGTGAACAGCAGCCAGACCCGTTCCTGTCTGAAATCTCCTGTTCCATGTCCTGAATGTGCACCACTGGTTGTATTCTATTCCATCTCTATGTCTTCATAAATAAACCAAAAGCTCAGAGTTCTGATTAGAGTGCAAAATTCATGTCATTTTACCTGTCTGGAGAGCAGCAGGATAGCTTGTTTTCCTTTGTTGCCCCATGCTGTTAGTGTGCTGGTTTAACCCACCCCCCTCCACCCACACCCACACCCACACACACCAAGCATAATGATACACCCCACTGCTGAGGCAGAGCCGGTGAAGTAAGGAAAACGCATGCGTTTAACAGAATGTCACCCGCAAGGTTACTGCCCCTCCCAGCCTGCACCCTGAGAGCGTGCATGTGGATTTGCATGATGCTGACCCAAGCTCCGAAACACAATCTACCACAGAGCCAGAGCAGACTGCTATTTCAGGCCCCATACACCTCCGGGGACTGGGCAAGAGAGTGCCTTGGAATCTTGGGCACAAATTATGCTTTCACATCCTTCCCATATTCAAAGTCATTTTTCTCTGCCATGCCTATCACAATGGAAATGTGCATTTCTCTCAGGGAAAGCCTAATGAATTAAGCTTGCTAATACCCCAACCTCAAGCTGAGATCTGCGCACACTGGGGAAAATGAGGGAGTCTCTTGCTCTAGCGCTGCTCCTGTATTTAAACCGGCAGTTTTGTAATATTGGGATTAAGGCATTTAGTGTACACATTGAACAAACTACAAAAAAAAAATTAAAAATGCTGATCCAGACATCCAGGAGAGATTAAAGCTGTAAGAGGCTGTGGGAGAGAGTGCTCGACAGTACAGTATACTAGAGCCTTTCTACAAGTAGGGTGTGGGGACAAACAAGCTGGCTTCCCCTTTCGAAAATCAATGGCAATCAGCAGTATTAGTCCCTCATTCGATCCCCCCTGAGGCAAACACTGACAATTTGCCAAGGCGAAATGGTCAGCTGGAGCGCAGAAGTATGGAACAGCCACAAATGGTTTGGGAGGCAGCACAGCTGCGGGGTGGAGGAGGGTTGGGGGACTCTCACCTGTACTGGGGAGGAGGGACACCAGACGCCTCGCACTGCAGAGCAGACTCCTGACTGGAGGAGCGGATGGGTAGAATCAGGTCACTGGGCTCCGTTCTCCAGCTCGGTCCATGAAAGATGGTGTCCTCTGCATAAGCTGGCCAGAAAGACACAAAAGGAAAGTTTCTCTCACTCTCTGTAACTGCCAAGACAAATTAAGAACAAACACTGAACATACAAATACACACACACAGACACACACACACATAGATATACACACACACACATACACATATATATATATTAAAAAAAAACAAAACACACAAATATACATATGTATATCTATCACCACACACACACACACATATACACACACACACACGTGTGTGTGGTGATATATATATATATATATATATTTATTTTTATTTTTTTTATTACACATACACACATGTATAACATACACACACATATATACACATGTATATCTATCTATCTATCTATCTATCTATCTATCCATCTATCTATCTGTGTGTGTAATATATATATTTTATTTTAGATATATTATATATATTAAAAAAAACAGTCAGATTGCTTCAATAGTGCACTTGTATTATGTGTGAACATAGACATGAAATCATACATAGACATGAAATGTCCCAGGAGGTTTGGTTTAGTTGCTACAAAACACATGATCTGCATATCAGGAATGTTTTGAGATGGTAATTGCTGGAATAGAGCTCAGTAAATGGAAAAAAGTCTTACTCCTCTGTCTGTGGTTGATAGCAAGCCTGCTTTTAGGGTACAATTTACTGTGCTGTCTCAGAAGTGGGTTACCAAAAATAAAAAGTCATGCAATAGTGGCACTGAATATACGTTCTTAAAAGACCATGTTCATATTTCAAAGGCTTTTCACCCTACTTTCTAGATACCCCTTTTAGTGTCAGATATAATGCTGGCTGTCAGCTTCTCAGAAGAACCCACAGAAGGATCACCAACACATTTCCTAACCCTTAGCCTACCAGTGGGCAATAAAATAAAATAACTTCCAGAGTCTCTGACACAAAGAGTTTTAACAGCTAACCTGTGACAAGCATGAAAAAGGCATAGATCTTCTGACTGGAAGCAACAAAAAACCCATTAAAAATACAAAAGACCAGCTTCAATCAAATCTCTACTTCCAAAAACAGTTAATTTGACTGTAAACTGTTGTTTTTATTCAGGTGAATCTTGTCTCTTTTATTAAGCAGTAAACAGACTTACTGGACATACGTCCTTCTATGAAGTGAAGGTTAATTCTACTCTTTCGTTCCTCACAGGTGCTGGAGTATGCCGCGCCAGGAGTGCAATGCACCTGAGACTGGGAATTTCAGCAGAGAATCAACACAGTAGTCTTGCTTTTTCCTTTAAAACCAATTTAATACTGTAGATGGGCTTCAGAACAGTGTCTTTCTAAGGCTGGTGCACTGGCTTTCGGGTGGACTGGTGGACTGAGATGCGGTGCTGGGGTTAAGCGCCTCACTCGTGTACAATGGCAGCAGCCAGAAAACACTTGACGCTGCTGCTCTATTGTGCGGAATCAGCATATTGTATGTTCGTGAGGAGGTGTGATTTGCTACCCTTTATAGATAATGAAACGTGCTTTCAGTATATTACTGGACTGTCTGATGACATGCAAGCTCCAACCACTGTTGAGCAGGGTTTAGGAGTTAATGACAAGGAACGGTATGGAAGGCAGAGATCCGGCAGCCTTTAGCTAGTCTCAAAGCAGACTTTGATAAGGTGGAAAAATCAGTTGAGTCTTTTTAAATACAAAATAAGTGTAAGGTCTGTAAAAATCAGGGGGTCTTGCTCATACTGACTACACTCAGTACAGTGCTGCACAGATCGTCGCCAGCATTGTTCGGAGGCATGACATCCACCGACAAGATGTGCCGTCGTAGTTGTCAAGTCACATCTGTGAGCCGCGTTTGGCTCTGTGCTACCTTGCTGAAGTGATTTGATCATCGTGTGCTTCCCCCCCCCCCTTTCTTCTTTTTCCTTTGCCTTATGTGAGTCTGGCAAAGATGGCTAAGAGACATTCTGAGGTTTAAATGGCCTAAATGCTGTTTGGTGGGTGGGGGGGGGGGGGGGGTTGTCACTTTGGTTCAGTGAATACCCAGCTCCGTTCACATCGCATTCAACCCCTCTTTTTCAAGCACCGAGCTCAGCCAGTGCAAAAAAGCAAAAGGGAAAAATGATATTCACTGTAAATCCCATGAGTGCCGAAGGGCGGGTAGAGGTAGTGATCTCGGTGAAGATGGTGGACATTATTGGGAACCACGGGATCGAACAATCATCTCTGACAGGTTCCTAGCCGTGGATAGGACTCTAGTCCCAGTAGGGCCTCACTTAATGTAAAAGGCCCCAACACAACTGGATGACAAGTGGGCAGCAAAAAAAGAGCTCTCCTAATCAGTTTCAAACACCATGTACAAAGCTATTGCACAGTCAGGGACCTAAATCATGCAAGCTTAAGGTGTTATCTGGGAAGGCAAACAGGGTAAGGTGTCTAATTTTATTTAAAGTTGACAGTATTAAACAGGATTCTGAAATATGATCAGGGATCATGACTGATATTGGCTTGCTCATATCTGTCCCACACAAAATATTCTCGAAAATCTCTATCAGCGATATTGGAAAGGGGCAGTATTATTTGCAATTTTACTACAGATTTTGTTACAAAAATATTATTGCAAAGGTTTTATTATTCAGAACAATTCAAACATATTCCACTATATAAGTAAATCCAGTTATGGAGTATCTTCATTTCAAACCCATGAGTGTCCTCAGAAACAGTCCACAGGTTTAGATTACACTTTTATTTTTCTACTACAATTACAGTAAACATGATATCCCATGATTGTGAGTGTCCATTTAACTTATATTGAAAATGAAAAACAAAGAAAACAAGTGCCGGTTTAGAATAAAATGACGAGTAAGATGTTTTACCTGCGAGGCAGCTTATGATTGATAGCAGCACCAGCCGTTTCCATGGTAACGTCATCTTCAGTTGCCAAGGGCAAATATGACTCTCATCCATTTGCTTGTGAATGGAATGATTTTTCCCTTGAATGTGAGATGTATAATCTGTGGGAAAAGTAATTACAGAAATAATTAAAATGAGACATTTTGGGCCAATTGTAACAGGTTTTTTTTTTTTTTTTTTGGCTTTAAAGACACATCAGTGATTACACTTTTGTTGAAGTCCACCCCTTTCTCTCCAGACACTAAAAATGCCATTGACAGAAACATCAGTGCAGTCAAGATTCTCCTTCCACTGAAAGAGAAGGTTTCAGTTCTTCAAAAGACTTTAAAGTACATTCGGCTTTTCATGAAGTCAGAAAGCGACAATTGTAGTAGCAAGATGACATTTTAATTATGAACCACAGGCAGGAGCTCAAACAGCTTTTTTGAAAGTGCTCCATAATTGGAACCCTTTAACCTCCGCTTCTTAGAAATTATTCGCAGTACAGCCCGGAATTAGGACGAGGCCAAAGAAACTCACCACCATCGAATGATGTGCCTCTGATCAAGGTGTGGAAAAAAAGCCCAAACAAACAAGAATACTCTTTGTAACTAGGTTTGGGGGCTTTGCAACTTCAGACCTGAAAGGCTCCTCTTCCTCACCTATTAATAGGAACAACCAACCTAAATATCTTTGCGCTTCTGCCGGCCCTCGGGCCCATCCAGGACTACGTGGCCATTCCTTTCCACTGGTTACCTTTTCTCCTGAGACGTACCAAGAAGCGACTGAAAAGTCTGTTAGGCATTTTCTAAAGCCAAGAATTGGGCTGACCGAGCACAAGTCATCCGGAACCAGAGCTCGCTGACATAGCCTCTGGCTGTTGTGCGTAGGGCACTTTTAGGGCGTTTTATAATGACAGACCCTTTCTGTGCATGTGTTTTTGTTGGCTTCTGTGTAGCAGGCTATGTAATGGAGTTAAGAATATATAGGTGTCAAAAAGACATTATAAAGGTATTATTTTGCCTTCTAATATTTTTAAATAAATTTTTAAATTGCATATATTTATGGCACATGGTAATCGTTCTTGTGCAACAAAATGAAAATTGTTTGCAATATACCAAGACTGACAAGCCAAGAGTACAGCCCTATTGTGACTTTGGAGTTATTGAACAAAAATACTTTTTTTTCCCCTAAGTGTACTAGTTTTTTTTCCACTTGGCTTGTATTCCACTTTTCCTTCATGAGCTAATAATTGTCACTGTTCCAGTGCTGTGTACAAAATCTTTTCATTCCATAGAGACGACTATACAAACATCTTCTGTGAACACAAGATGAACAGTCCCAAGGCGTTTAAAGATGTCAACCTCAAGGTTCAGAACTATTTGTATACACAATCTGGTCTTGGGCTGATTCAAACAAAGTGACCTCTTGCATTCTACGAGCTGTGCCTCCCAACGCTGTAAACAGAGATTTCGAACAGGGGCGATCTGTTATCCTTTAGACAGGTTTGCATAATCTTCAAATCAGGCCTTGACTAAGCGTGCCACCTCTGGTGTTAGTAATTTGTGCATGTTTGTTGTAATTGTGAGGATGGGTAGATTTACCCACCTTCTTCAATTCTGGAGACACATTCTTCAACTGGACCTTCTGTCGCATTGGATTAAAGGGCCCCGCATTCATTACACACAGAAAGAAATGCCCAATCTTCCACTCGATGGTAATGTCTTTTCCAGACACCTTTTAATTTGATCTCTTATCCCTCCCCACTCAGGGGGTGTGCACACAACCACGAAAGTCCAGATCCCATGTTTTCAACTGCAATCCAAGTGATAATGAACTGACAAAGCAAGCAAACCAGTGGGCTTCCTACCTTAAATGTTCATGGCAGCCTCTTAAAGGTCTGGGCCCACGTAAAAAAATGCCAGCGTGCATTTTAATTACAACCGGTCTCTTATGTTTCCCCGTAAGGATGGTGTGCCATCATTATCCATTGACTGTGAGGAGATGAACTATAAGCTCAATATTGCCCTGCCAAGCGTAATGAGGCTGCGCTGTTTCCCAGCCAGGGAAGCATCGCGTAATGAAATCCACTGACCGATCCTATTTCTCTGGCAAATGATGGGACTCCTTGGTTAAGGTGGCAGTGATTTTGAGGCAGCTTGAGGCAGTCGAAGACACCCAAGGGTTCATATAACAGCCAAATGTCTCAAAGCAGAAGAAGAAAAAGACACAGGCAATTTTCCAGTGCAGGAGATGGCATTTGCACAGGCACGTCTCGTTATAACTGCATACGGCTGCAATCAGAGACAGTAATACAATATGTATGAAATACATTGCTGTTGTGTTAAATTATATTAAGTAACATTTTTTTTAAAAAAAGGTGCAATCAGTCCGAGACAACATATGATGGCAACCATATAAATTCCCCCCATTTGCCGACTCAGGTAACGGACCCCATTTTTATCCACAAATATTAATGGCTAGATCTTGCCAAAAGCCTGTTTGAACACCTATACTCACAATTCTCAGGCCAGTGAGAATTAGCCAAATATTTTTATCCATAATGTGCAGCTTTAAACTCTAATGCCATGATAAAAGTTATTTTGACTATGATTTGAAAGATTGCCTTGTTTAAGTATAAGTGGTACTTCATGCTGTATTGGTCCAAATAATAAAAGCATGAACTCATAGCTTAAAAACTGGCACAATAAATCCCTTGTTAGCAATGGTTAGTGGGCGACACTAAATGCCAACTGTCATGTTTGCTGTGTATTTAAAACTCTCATAATGGATCCTGTGCTTGTGTCAGTCATGTGGTTTTGTGATGCAATGAAGCAGCATTGTGATTATTGCTTAAGTAATTGATCATCTGTCATGCTCCATGGATTATCAAGTGATCATTGCATGTGCAGACAGGAGGATACGTACGCACACACGCACAAAACACTGCTAAATATGATATAAGGTGGATACTCCTCGAGATCTGTAATGGCATGAAAATGGAAAATCAAAATCCCAGTCTATCTGTCAAATGGCAGCAGAAAATTAGTAGTGATGCTGGTGTTGAAACATCTACTCGGCATTATACAGAAACTGTTCTGAAATGTTTTTGATGCACAGTAAGTTTATTATTATTATTATTATTATTATCATTAATAATAATAAACTGCAGCAGGAGAATATCTGCATATGGAACATGTGTATGTGAGGGCACAAGGAATTTACAGTAAATCCATCCTGTGAGCATCTGACACTCGGCTGTGATACTCAGCCAGTGCTCCTTTAAAAAAAAAATCAAGAGGAAGCTGCCTATAGTATGTTGCACAGATGTCCCCAAAAATCCACAGGCTGCTGAGAGAAAATTGAGAAAGACTCGGCATCAATGTGTGTAATCCCCCCGCCCCCCATCCTCTCCCGGGATACCTTAAGCTTTGTTGTAAATGAATGTCAGTGTTAGAGGAGGTTAATGTTATTTGCCCATTGCAACTTGGTTCTTTTTTTAATCTCCTGGTAGAGGGTTGAAGTCCTCCACAGTGAGTGCTCGTCCCGTGGGGCGACCCCTGTGCACCTGTGCTAGGACCACACTCGTTCACCGCACAGGAACAGGCACAGAGCACACTCGGCATGTGAACAAAGTGGCTTCAGATGGTAATACGTTGAAAGCGTTTAACTGGCTGGCAAATTATAAGTTATTTACGTCCCTCGGCAAGACGGACGCCAAATCCAAAGCAAACAGCAACAGACTGCAAATTCTTTGCCAGGAGCCTACGACAAAAGACTGCATGCAATGAAAACCATCTCCACTGAAACGGTATGTCTTCCATCATGTTTTTTTTTCCTCTTCTTCCTATCCTACGCTGCACCCAACAAAAACATGAAAGAAAAAAGAAAAAACAAAAAACAAAAGAATCCGAAATTCATAACAACAGATTACTTCATTTGTCCCAAGACAGGAATGTGATGAAAATGCATTCTCCATGTAATGCAACCTCTTACAAGTTTAGTGCTTTTCTAAGCCACACACAGCACTACACAAAACCTCAGAGCAGGCACTGTGGAAAAGAAAACGAGAGAACTTCCTGGAGGCTTACTCACTTCTAAGCATGCACAAAATGTTAGGGTGAACCGCGGAGATAAGTGGTAAGGCCAGTGGAGTAAGTGCACTTAACGGAGTGGAGAAGCAGCAGCCAGTGATCGGCTCCACAAACCCATCATCACACTGCCCATTATCCCCCCCCCCCTCCCCCCGGCCCCTTCATACAGCCATGGCTATGAGAAGGTTGGGGGGGCATAAATAGACAAAAAAGATGTAGAAAGATTTGACTGGGGAGTGACTAGGGATCCAAAGATAGAAGCAGAGCAAATGTAAATTATGCCTCAGAGACAGAATGAAACTGACAGACAGTAGCCTTAGACTCATCAACACGCTTAATCACATAATCAAATTTTCCTTTCATCTGATGAATACAGCCTTTGTGTTTCGCATACTTATCACAAGTGATGGGAGACACAGGCCTGAAGATACCAAGCAGCTGAGCGTGTTGAAACAGAATTCTGCGCGATGCTGCTTCACAGTGTTTGCCACCTCTAATTTGGCCGTGCTTGGTAGCTACAGAATGAGATGGGCCAAGCATCGCAGATGCACCTATAAATAAGCATGAATACAAGAAAGAGGAACCCATTCCCTTCTAAATAGTGCATGGTAGGGGTGCGTTGTGCATAAGACTAAACATTCCAGCAGCGTCTTTCACCCTCCATTTCCATCTCTCGGTGTTACTATTTCACTCACTTTCTTCTCACTGTTGGAGTGTGTCTGTCTGACTGACTCTTTTCACATAACTCTGTGAAGCGAAGTTCACATGAGACTCACACATTACGGCTCGGCAACCATAAAAGAAACGGTGATGACTTGTAATGGTTGTCTGTAACTAAACTTTTCCTTCGTTTCTTTCCTCAGCACTCTTTCGTCTCATCACATTTATCTTTCTTCTCGGTTTTCTGTGGGTGCGATAAAGCAAGAACATTATAATACAATCACGTTATAAACGAACAGTCAGACCTACTAGGAACGCAAGGGAGCCGGGCTCATTTTTAATGCTTTAACATACGCACATCTAGAAATAAGCGGCGAGTCAAGTAGTTAGCTATATGTGAAGTTCAATCTGTAGTAATAACGACGTGTGCGCCCCCGCTAACCGCGGCGTGAGAGCCCCATATGGACTTTAGCCCTGGGTGACACAAATCAGCCTGCATGTCAGATGAATACGGTCTGCCTTGGACCATATTCAGCCCCACTAGCGAGGCATTAGACATTGGATTTGTACGTGAGAGACTGTCTGGCGTTTGTCAAAAATAATAAAACGTATTTATCTCCAGTAGAAGGAGATGGTGAAAGTTTAACACGGCAAACAAGAAATTCAGGTTGCCCCAAATGATTGATACTTCACAAAGACAAATGCTATACCGTACTGCATGCTACTGAATCGCTCATCAGTGGCATACATTAGGACATCAATTAACTTCGACTGCAGTAAGACGCAATTAATCACAGTACGAAACTTGGGTTATACGGTTACTGCATTACTGGCCAAATGCAGCAGTTGCAAACGCATGCATTATTCTGTACTCGAAGGAAAGCCAACTTAAAATACATACCGGGATTTATTTGCGAGGTCTATGTTTTTTTCCTCTTCATCAACTTAATTAAAAACGTAGTTATTTTATTCCAATATCTGGGACGGATCCCGCTTGTAGGTCGCTTCTAGCTTCCGAGAGTTTTTAATACCATTTCTCCAAGGTTGTACTCAGTTTGGGCGCGTATTTGAAGGCTTCGAATACTAAAACCACAGTCGTAAGATGCACCAAAAAATATACGTTTATCCTTGTATTTACACAGAGGTGCTGGCCCTTGTATTTTTCTAAGAGTCCCGCAATTAGTCCATAAATTAAATCCTGTGTCGTCGTAACCTCTGAACATTCGCTCTCTTGCAAGTGCCTCCGCGTCGACTTCGGCCAGTTACACGGCAGGGTAAAGTGTGCTCCACAACGAGTAAAGGACAGGACGAGGACCTCTCATATAAGACTTGGATCGTTCCCTTCCGTTTCTAGACCATCGCCGTTTGTGCGAGAAAAGCAAGGCGCCAGTGGAGTGACGATGCTTTGAGACACACAGGACACGAATGCGCCACGGTTTGTGGATTTGATAATCGCTGTGTGCACGCCCGTTTCGAAGTAGTTAAGACTAGTGTCTGTGCCTAGCCGTTCAATGGTATGGCGATGATCATGCGCCCCACACAACCGAAACCTGTCCCTTCCTCAAGATGAACCAAACACGATTTACATGGATCTTAGTTATGCATCAATTAATTCAGAATTGGGACCATTATAAAATTAATTTTGCACAGATTTACACCCAGATATTCTGGGAGATATCCCTGTGACTAGCAGGAAATGCTCAGTATCAGATATTTACTTTTCACCTTAAGAAAGCATGAGCCATAGCTGTAATTTCATATTCAGGCTACTTTGTTGAGTGTTCCTCTGAAGGCTTTATCTTTCCTAAGCATCAGTACATACCTAAGGCTAACGAACCATAACATACATTGCCAGGAATTTTGGGACCGTTGAAAGGATAAATCCATTTCGGGCAATTTCAAATGCCCAAGTTGCAAAACAGCACACCCTACTGGCAAATATGAAAACTATCCCACAATACTCAATTTATCCACCCATTCGTCTACTAACCACTGATCTTTAATAAGGTTATTTATTATAGGTCAGTGCTAGTAACCCATATTTGGATTTCTTTTTCACTCTATAATATACTATGAACTGCAAGATTTAAGAACTATCTGTTCCTTTCTCAGTCACACATCTTTAGACTAAAACAGCTAAGGGAAAAAAGCATAAGGGATATATATTTTTTTGTTTTCTGTTTTTACGTGTTTGCTATTACAATGCTTTCCATTTGGAATATGACTCATCATTATTGTTAATCTATCAGAGATTGTTTTCCATTTCAAATATACAGAAATGTATAATTATGGCTACCTACAATGTACCTTCAAGTGCTTCTAAGTGACAATATTGCTTTTTCCTTTTTTGAATTTTAAGTGGCCTCCTTCTGTGACCCACCCTTTGTTATAGCTATTGCTGCCACTGTTTGTTCATTCCACCAGAGTCGACATGAACATAACAAGGACTTAACTCTTTCTCCATTACATCCCCCAGCCCTATCATGACTGTGCATAGTGACTCCTAACCCATGCGATATCCATCATAAAGGGCTTCTCTGAGAGCCTAAAACTAGGACAGAAGAGCATTTAAAAGGTGAACAGGAAGCACAGGGATTTGTAAATGCACAATGAATGGATGTTGAGGATAAATCTACAACCGGGCCCTTTGGCCTAAAGGTGCAGGCCTCTATCTGACCTCATGTCAAAACACAGTGTACTCTGACAAACAGGGCAAGAGATGGTGCATGTACCAGGAGAAAAAAGTAAGGCACCCAGAAAATGGCTGAAAAAGCCTGTGACGAACAGTCCTTTATGCTTCACGGCCTTACCCATGTTTATGGTGTGTCCTGAGGTAGTCCCACTTAATCTGGGGAAGATACAATTTTCCAGGTCAATGGCATGTCTGTCATCCCTGTAAATACTGAGCACAGTGAAAGGGTTTGGGTGGATGGTTAATGTTATCAACTGTTTCATATAGCTGGACAGTGACTTACTGCAGCTTCTGATATTCAGTATAATGTTAAGGAAAACACATGAAGACAGCAAGAACGAAACTGGGTCTACACAGAAAAAAGGAGATTATTATAACAATTTTAACACGCCTTGAATGACTATGGCCATAAAAAATAAGAGTAGCTCTAAAAAACAAACAAGGAAACAAACAAATATTTAAAATATTTGTTAAATAATAATTGTATCTTATTTTCAGGCTTTGAAAGCCTAGTATGTGGGTGGTACATTGGAAACTTGCACTTTGCTGATTCACTTCTGTTTTTTGTTTCCATGGCCTTCTGTCTCCAGTAGGCTCAACACTGCTCAATATGAAACGTGGCCGGACCACTACATCTTTGGAGCCAACACTGGGGGATGCCAAACTATATATATATATAGAAAATGGCATCAAACAGAATCTGATCCCCTTATTTGGTGGGCATCCTACTGGGGATTTTGGCACTTCAAAAGGGAGTCAGGTGAAGGAGAGCTCTTGAGTTGATCTGTGTATGCAGGAGGTCAAAACAACACCAAGGGCATCTCTTAAATTTTACTTCCTGTTATGCTGAGGGTCTCTCTAACAACATAGCCTATATTGTAATGGTCTGTGGACCTTCACAAGATCTGTCTAAAATGAATGTGATAATCCTTTTTTTTCCATTGGGTTTTTGCTGCTCTCGCACCTGACTCTGAGCTGCTCTGAGCCTAGAATCATTGGCCTCATCTGAAATGCCCTGGTGTCCTTTTGGTGATAGTGCAGTATATTTTAAAGTTACTCATTCTCTACTTGAACAATGCATTTAATGCCCAGGTAGCAATCCCTTCTGTCTAGTGCAGACGTAGGTAGTATTACCCACACAAGGGCAGAGTGACTGCAGTTTTTCATACCAACCAAGCAGAAGCTAATCAGTTGTTTAAAGACAGAGACCAATGATTAGACCAGTGATTACACAAGTGAAAATAGTAGCTCTCCTGGTTAGTTAGAGTAAAAAACAACATCCATAACAACACTTTGTGATCTGCCCACAACTGAACAGTCATAGAGGGACATTTAGTCCTGGCTGTTTAATACATGCTAAATACTTAAACATCTCAGAGCATCAGAACTGAACTGGAACTTTAGACATTTAACCATATTAATTAGGATTTAACAGACTAAAACTGAACATAAATTAGTGGCCCTATTGTCAAAAATGTTATTTTCTTCTCTTCTGTAAAATTGTGTTGTTACTTATTAAGTGTCTCACACTGGTTAACAGTTAAGCCCTGACAATGTGTGTGCGTGCGTGCGTGTGTGTGTGTGTGTGTGTGGTGTGTGTGTGTGTGTGTGTGTGTGTGCGCATATTTAAGGGCTTTGATAGCAATTTTGTTTGGTGGTGGTTTCTTATCAAAATTCCTTGGATTTTCTCTTTAGTGCAAAATAACTTTTATAATGAATTCACTGTGCTATCTTGAGCTCTTCGTATACTCAAAAAAAAAAGTTTAAAAAAGTTAGTTTTGTAATAGGCCAACTGCAGATAATGTCCTTTTTAAAAGTACACAGAGAAATAAGAGACAAGGTAATCATATGCACAAAAAACCACAAAACATAGTTAGCAATACACAAATTATAGGTCAATATTTCGTGTTATGCAATATCTCGTGTTTTCATACTGTCAACTGACTAAAATAAAAGTTAAATCCTGCAAATGTTATGTAGGCTATACTAACACCCAAAACTTTAGTTTATTGCCGTGTTTAATGTTACATTTATAAATATGTTAGGTTGTGAAGGGTGACTTCCAGTTGATAATGCAGATTACTATAATAAGCAATTTGACATCCTTATAAATGTTCGTTTCTACAGCAAAATTAATTACGTCACCATTGCAATATTACTTTTTTTATTATTCTCGTGACGGATTTGATTATGCCCATCAACAACCTTTTGATATCGCATATTATAAAGAGCCAACATTATCTTCCGATTAATGTGCAATGGTGACTAGCTTGATATTTGCAGAATGTAGAATATTTAAGGAATATCCGTGATATAGAGATATGGCAACTATTTTTCACAACTCACCGAGCTCAACCAGAACTTCGTGGGAATGAACTAAACACTGCCGCCGATTGTTAGGACTGCTTTCAACCGCACGAGCAGTGCACGTGCACATAAAGACTGTTACGCGCGCCGTGCCAGGGACCAGCACAATCAGCGTGAGACGCCAGTGCCCTCCCTCCCCTCCCCTCCCCTCTCCTCTCAGTCAGCGAGCGACAGGGCTGAGGGAACACTTCCTCGTTCAGGGCTCCCTGTTCGGCGGCCTCGCTCGGCCCACTGGTACTAATTAAAAAGAGAAGGATCTTTCCGGCACAGCGCTGACCCGCTTGACAATTAGATGCACTCCCGAGAAACACTTGAAGATTTTTCTAGCAGCCGTTTTAGGAGAGATGACATGAAACTGTAGGTAGATTCATGTCTGTGGGCCCTGTGGATACAAGGCATGAGTCCTCTTGTAATGGGGAGAGTGAAGATCAAGTGTTTCTTAAGATTATTTTTGTCAATTAAACTGATGCTACAGTTGGATAATTCCTGTTAATGGTTGTAGCCATAAGTGTATGACGTTTGACAATGAAATGCTGTCATTTTAGCGGAATGGAAGGGAACGATATGTAGGTATTTACGATTAGAAAACTACAAATAAAGTATTTGTTGAAATATTCCACTTATATGTATATTGTAAAAATCTTTAGTGCTTTGATAATCGACGACGTCACTGTTGTTTGCTTCCCTGAACTGATTTAGTTTTCCGTTTTCATTTTCCAAAATTTCGTCATCAAAAATGATTTGTCTTTGGGGGAGGGGTCGCTTCTCTTTTTGACCTTGCACCAATAACTTATCACGAGGCTCACTTAAAGCTCTGAACTACTCTGTCATGTCATTGGTTCCCACTACATATTCAGACTAAATTTAACACGAAAAATAAATACAAGTAGCATACATGTATTTTTACATTCCACTGCAGTGGTCTCTCTGAAAAGAGTGTAGTAACATAAGTTAGAAAGATAAAAGCCACATTATATTACATGATATATATGATTACTATTAAAGCCATTATGCAGAGGACATGCTTAAGTAATACACTTACCTATTATAATTTTCACTAATGGTTTCTTGAAGTTTGGTCAAACATGCAGATGCAGTCACATTTCAGGAACTTTCCAAAACAGGTTAATTTATACAGCTATGTAAATCATAATCCTGAAACATTCCTGTTCCAGATGAGTTTTGATTTCATGACACTTGCTTGTTTATAGTGTATTTATAGTGTGAATAATGTAGCCCAGGATGCCTAATTCCTCAAGGGGATCATCATATCTAGTTCATATCTCCAGAGAGCCCCAGCAGCCTGGTCTGACAGCCAAAGGGTCACTATTTATACCCTCAGTGACGAACAGCATATGTACACATCACCACAGCAACACTGAAGGACTGTAGAAATTTGAGTTTATCATCTTAACCAGTTTCTGTGGTGTGGAACAGTGGAATAATGATAAGTCATTCTGATGTTCATGGTGTAGTATTGTTGTTTTGGGAGATGGCAGGAGGCAAGCAAGCTTCTGAGATTCAGTGTCCTATTCTTGTTTTCTCAGTAATTCTGCTTTACAGTCACTGAGCTTAGATGCTACCAGAGTAAAGTCAGAGAGAATCCTCTGAGCTAGCATGCACTGATCACTGGCATTCTCAGCAGTACACTGGGAAAAATAAACTCTTAACATCTGTGTGCACAGCAAATTCCCAGCGGTGAATTAATTCTTATAATTATTCAGTTGTGTTCAGCTGGAATGTGTTCAGCTGGTCTGTGTCCACCAGAATTACCAAAGTCTGTGTTAATTCAGCGCTGGGGATTTTAGTGCATATGTGTTTGTATTTGGCCTCTTTACTCTTTTGCTGCTGGAGTGCGCTTGCTCGACTAACCATCAAAAACACGAGAACCATGGGAAGTTTGATCTTTCTGTCAGTCATGCCCCCACTCATGCTGACAGTTCTAATTACAGCTCACATTTGGTACCTTGTTGATACGTCTTCCACAGCAGACAGGAACACTCGCTGGGAAACCTAACTCATCCAGCACGCCTCTTTTCCACGCGCACAACCTTAAAACATCGATTTACCTATTAGCAGCAGTCGCTTTCGACTCGACACCCACCCCTTACAGCCTGGAGGCCCCTTAATCCACTGAAGGCTCCCGCTGGCAGTGTGTCACGTCTCCAGTGTCATTGAGCTTCGTTTTGGAGCCACATGCCGTCTGGACCATTCCCGCCTGCCCCCGGTGTTGGAGTGAAGGTTCCTGCCTCCGACATTCCGGCATGTTGCGCGGCACTGGATGTGACGCAAAAGGAATATGAGATCGACCAGACCCCAGCCAGCAGTGTCATGGCCCCATGTCCAGCGGTGTGCCTTTTTATTTATTTATTTATTTATCACACCCATTCCAGACATCTTTCTGGCACTTGGGCTGCAGTTGCTTGCCTATTTATTTAAGCGGCATCAATATTTCAATTGCAAACATGTTGCCGGAGATCACACATGCACTCACAAAGGGACCCTCGGCTGAATATGTGGGCCTCTGATAAATATTTCAAGTGCTCCATTGCATCAGCACACCCACTGGCCTGCCATGTGCCTCTGAGCTGATCCGTGCAAGAATTAAACATGTTTGCTTGCAGTATTTATTCTGTTATAAAAAACAAAACAAAAACTGCAGACAGGACATTACTTTGGGGTGATTGCTAGACAGCAGCATGCCAGAAAGCTTATTTATTCCATCTGTGATAACTGTTTTATAATTAAGAAATACACATGTGCGGACACACACTGGCACACACAAACACACACAGAAGCACGCACTCGCATGCATATACACATACTCCACACACACACACACACACACACACACACACACACACACACACAAAACACACACGCGCACACACACCCACAGACACAGACACAGACTGATGTTCGGTACCCATAACTCATTTAATACATGTAATCCTCCTATTCATGTACATAATCTCCTCACTCCAGCTCAACGCCTCACTTCCCCTCATCACAAATTCAATGCAATTATCCATTGCTTAACACTTCAGTAACACTAATACTTTACAGTAATACCTGAGGACACTGCTCAACAAAACTGCCATACCCTGAATACTTTTCCAGCACATGTGTGAATTTGCTTGTACTTAAACAAGTTTTAAATATAAAGAGTTAAGCCTGAGATAAGAATGAATTGCAGTTGAGTCTAAAAATAGATCTAAAATAAATCATATCTTCCTGATTTCACATTATAAGTGTTTTTAATAAATAATAGTACCTGTTATTAGACAATGGTGTTTTAGTAAATGATTATCATGGTATGTGTCTTCTTCCAACTAAAACAACAAATAAACTTTAAACTTAATTAGAACCTCATAAATTGATGTCAGATGATATGTTACCCACATGGAATATATATAAGATATCAACACATATGCTCTACCAGTCATCAGATACCCTGCTGGCATAATAAACTGGCCTAAGGACGAGATAGATACCACTGACATAAAGACAAGGAAACTCCTCACAATGCACGGAGGGTTTAATCCCAAATCCAGCACTCTGAGACTATAAGTGGAAGGAGGGGGGTCGAGGACTAGTGAGAGTCAGATCCACTAATCAGGATGAAACCACCAAGATCCACGAGAACCCCAGGAGAATGACCCCAAAGGATGAAGTACTTAGTGAATACCTCAGACAGCAGAAACCTGAGAAGGATGGAAGTGAGGAGTATCAGGGACCATCATGGGAGGAAAAACCCCTGCACAGTATATACCACCAAAAGATAGTAGAAGTGGCTGGTATGGATAATTTTTCCACTGGCTGGAAAAAGCTGGGTTGAAAGACAGCACGATGGCACTAATCATGGCAGCACAGGAACAAGCTCTGAATACGAGATCAATAGAGGCTGGCCTGTATCACACCAGGCAGGACCCCAGATGCAGACTGTGCAAAGATGCCTCTGAGTCAATCCAGCACATAACAGCAGGATGCAAGATGCTAGAAGGCAGAGCGAACATAACCAAGTGGCTTGGCATAGTATACAGAAACATGTGTGCTGAGTGCGGGTTGGAAACTTCAAGGTCAGAGTGGGATACTCCCCTAAAGGTTGTCAGAAAATTAACATTTTAAGATCCTGTTGGACTTCCAGATAGAGACAGACAAAATGAAAATCGTTAATTATGGGAACCGGACATAGTAGTGGTGGGTAAACAGCAGAAGAAGGCCATAATGATATATGTAGCAATCTCAAGCAATAGAAAAGATGTGGAGGTGAAGGCAACAGTGGTTTCAGTAGTAATCGGAGCACTAGGGGCTGTGAATTCCAAACTGAGCTCCAGCAGATTCTAGGAAAAACATACAAGATTTCCATCCAGAAGAACCAGAAGAACACAGTTTTGGGAATAGCTAAGATACTACACAAGCTTCCAGGTCTCTGGTAGAGGACCCAAGCTTGACAGAAAATGATCGCCCAGAGGAGGGGAGTTGGGAAATCATATATGAATATAAATGATATATAAATATATATTTAATTTCTGTGCTGATGATTGACAGCTGCCTTAAAAGGTGCATTCAAAAGCTGCTTTAAAAGGTGCAACTGCATTTAAGGGCTATGGAGAATGTATAAAATAAATGTGTACTGAGAACTGTCAGATGATTATCTACAACCTGTCTACTAATCTGCACAGGATTATTCTCTTTATACCTCTTTATTATGAGTCACAATCAGGCCACTGGTGTGCCATGGACAGACTGTTTTGTGTGGTGAAGTCAGAGAGAGAATTATAGCAACGTATCACACATGACACCCAGAGCTGTTTCAGCTCTCCAGATCCTTGAATCAGTGCAACTGGCAAATCTATCATAACACATCTTTTTCCTCTCGCAATATCCCTCACATAATTCAATGTCTCAGGTGTGTCAGGCTGTATAATCATTATTTAACTTGTCTCCTCCCCTGACTGGGGTAGATTTTACAGGTGAAATTCAATTAGATTTTATAGGTGAAATCAATCATTTTAACTTTCAGATAAATTAGGTTTCAACTGGATATTCCAGTGGAACAGGCACCTCTAAAATTTTGGATACTCGGTGAAGATAGTTTAGTTGAAGTCAGAACAGTGAATATGTAGATAAATGTTTTGCTCTTTTGAAATACAAACTCATACACATTCAATAGTTTTATTTTACATCTCTACACAACATTTGAGATTACATTTTTATCCAGAAACATTAATACTTGGAAGAGCAGTGTAAGATGCAAAATAATAAAATAGTTATGTAATATCACACATTAGCAGCCATATTCACAGTGGGGATTAAATTATTTCCTGCATGGCTATTTTTCTTTTCAAGCCATGTGTACATGGTTGGCCCAAAAACTAGAATTTAGTCTTGAGCCAAATCTGACAAAGCACAGTCAATCAAAACTAAAATGAGAAGGCTACAGGCATAGGCCAATAAACAAAGGGAAAGTTCCAAACATAAAAGAAAGAAAAAAAATGCCAACCAAAGAAACAATTAACAAAGCTTAAAACAGCAGCTAGGCTTAGCAGAGTGTCACTGAAAGTCTTTATGTGCACTGTTTGTGAGTGGATTGGATGGAAACAGGTGAAAGTAGGTGAGGAATGTGGTCTGGATTTCATAGCTGTGAAAGGGAATGTTGAGAAATGGGCTTCCAAAAATCTGGAGGGCAGGCAACACAATGACACTATGCAGGTTGTACTTACCTATGTTTGTGGTTTGATGACTTCTTTTAGCCCTATCAAATAGATGCTTGGCATGATGGTGGTATTTTAGCACAGTTTATCATAAAGCATAGAAGCTTGTTGATGTGTAACAAGTACTTACAAATCCTTACAGATCTTTTCCCCTCCTGAACTGTTAAATTTAAATCACATTTGACCTTTTTCCAGTCAAGTTCATTTGTTGTGATATCATGGAATTTCTTTAATTGATGATTAAGTTTCTCCAATAATTTTACTGTAATACCAATCAAAAGTGATAGCTTTCACTCTCTTATCGTTTCTTAGGCTTCATCCTGGACATATTTTACTGTTATTAGCCAGCCAACTGTCCTTAACAAAATGCTTGGACATTAAGATATGGACTCACATCAGCTGCATGCCCTGCTAATACTGCACAACAGCATTCTGTTCTCCAGTGTCTCACAAATCTGTGTGAGGCCACCAGGGCTAGAGCAATCTACCTGGGCAGCGAGGGCAGAAGCTCCTGCTTCAGTGAAATGGCTGTGTGCCCCAGAAGAGCTCAGCTCTTGTCCATAAAAGATCATGGGAGGAAGAACAAATGGGCTAGTGGCCGGATGAATGGAGAGAGGGGAGGGAGGGAGTCCCTCAGGCAGATGGAGCTGGAGTCCTCAGCAATAACACAATCAATCAGGTCTGGCGCCCATCAAGCCCGGCTTTAGCGATGCTCCCCAGCTCCTCCCTGCTGCTTCCATGTTCACTGGCTTCTCGCTGAGGCATCGGGATATTGGATACGAGTGACAGGACACAAGCTGTTCATCACAGTGCAGTAATTGCTTGAAGATCTGTATAATATCAAGGGTTGTGGAAAGTCGTTAAAGACTGGGACAGGCATGTACAGGTGGTATTGTTGATTTGCAGCCTCCTACTTACTTTCAGTTGTCTGGATGATTTGAATAGATGTTTTTTTGTTTTGTTTGTTTTTTTATATACAATGCAGTAGCTACTGAAGTATGCCTAAATCCTGAGGATGAAAATGGCCAATTTGCTTGTTAGCACACTGTAATATAAATGACAGGCAGTAGTATTTGGATTTGATCACTATTTAATATTTCATAACGAGGTCTGAAGCCTTTAGCTTCAGGACCTGTTCTCAGTGAGAATGTTAATGCTATGACCTAAATTGACCTGTTGGCGAGCTAAGGTTTTCCTTCTCCTGTCCTCTGTGCACATTTGGCCATTGTTAACAATGCCACAGTGATAACAGCAATATGGCATCATTTGAATAAAAGCCCCCACCATGGTATCATCTTAACAGGAGTCCTCAGCTATCCAGTCCTTTTAACAGTGCACACGGACTGTAAGTTTGGGCTTAATTAAGCTTGATCACTGACTAGGTCCCTCTGCGCTAGTCAACTGGGTGTGGAGGTCTCTCCCTCAACAGAGCGTTCACGCATGGGAGACCTTGCAGAGAGTGATGTAGCCTCTGGCATGCTAACGGCAAGCGGTTGGCGCCTCACACTCATTATGCCACCCACGTGCCCCTGCTGGCTGGCGTGAAGATGAGCTTTGCCCCCACTGCGTTTGCTAACCACTAGGGCGAGGGCAGGAATCTCGTGGCAACAGCAGGGAACAGAGATGAGTCGTTGCAGCTAGTAAGGGAGAATGCTTCACTTCTCAATGCTCCAGCAGTGTAAACACTCTGTAAGCTGGTGTTCCAGATACAAATTAAACCCAGTGGAGCATTGTCAATGGGACCGCTTCATTATAAAATATATTACATTCCTGAACTAGGGTGATGAAATCTGATGCAGTATATTAAAATGACATTTTAATGCATTGTAAATACATTTCTAATTCAATATTAATTAGAATTTCTCTGTAAGGCTTGATTTTATCAGTGTCTGTAAAATACATAAACCTTACATGTGATGCAGTATATTAAAAGTACACTGATATTTTTCTACATTGTAAATACATTTCTAACTCAATATTAATTTGAATGTTTTGGTAAGGCTGGACTATATGAGTCTCTGGAAAATATGTAAACTTTACATTAAAATTAGCCTCATTAACCAATAAGAAGTCTTTTGACTTTTTGGATACATTTGTTATTCAAAAAAAAAGCTGCATGTTAAACAAAGGGTCCTGACAGAAACCAGCATAATATTCTCACAGTCATAACTTATGCTGTCCTTTTCTTTCTCCACAAAAAGATGAAAACAAAATACACATATACAGACACACACACTGAGTGCACAGTGCTTAATGGTTGCTCCAGAGCCTTTCAAAAGTTGATTGCTTCTGCACAGTCTCATTCTTTAGTTCCCACCATGCATCACCAATCTGTGAGGAGGAGTGTCCACTAGAGTCCCTCAGCTGCTCTGTATGTGTGGTAGAGCAGCAAATGTGGAAAGGAAAGCTGAGGACAACCTGAGCTCCAAACAGCACTCAGAGCAGAGTAGCAAAGAGCATGGGACCTAATTATTATCTTGACTGGATCCTGGATCATAACAAAAAACCTGAGTTGTGTTCTATACTTTGGTTTACTTGGTTTAGTTCTTTACTCTTACATGCTCTCTCTCTCTCTCTCTCTCTCTCTCTCTCTCTCTCTCTCTCTCTCTCTCTCTCGCTCTCTCTCTCTCTCACACACACAAACATACTCACACAACACTGTCTTCTGTCTCTATTATTCACTCCTGCACTCTGTCAGACCCACTGTTATATTTATTTCAAGTCCCTATCCTCTCTAGCACTGTAATGACAAGTGACATGTATATGGGCATGATAGAAAAAAAGCACAGATTCTAAACCAGAAACCAGAGTCACAAAAAGAAACCCTATCACATCACAAAAACAAAAACTGAAAACCAAAATAGGTGAAAATCTCAGTGCTGCCACATATAATGAAATATCTTACACTAACTATATACGCTACCTTTGCAAAGTGCATTTTGTCGTAGTCATGGTTGACTAGCCACATTATGCCTTGAGGTATACGCAATATATGAAAAATCAAAAAGTTGTGGCAGTGAAAGTCACGCTTAAAACTCTTTAGCTGTTTTTTTTTTTTTTTGTATAGGAAGATCTGTTTTATGAGCACCTTGCCCTGGGGTATGGTATAAAAATGTTTCTCATCTATATACTTACACTGCTCTTAAATAATATCCACCTACACCACACTCTTTTGTGGGTTTCTCAACATAGGCTCAGCTATGGTTGCAAATTAATTGAATGCAAATTCATGTTTTATGAAATATGAGATTATGTGTGTATATAGATCTGTCTTGAAGGACCATAAAGGTCATTGATTCTGTAAAACCAATACCATAAAATCCCATAAACTGTGACTACTCCACAGAGTGTAACTCTGTGGAAAGAAACATGGTAGGAGACAAGCGCTAAGTTTAAAACTATTCGTGAGCCATAGCAGACTATGGAAAGGAAATAGTTGTAATTCTTAAACAATCTGATCATTGCACAACTGGATTACATAACACAGACTGCCTTCTTTTTATTGGATGAAAACTGAGATATAATTTTTTTATTGGATGAAAACTGAGATATAATTTCAGATTTGTTTTTATTTATCTCACATTAAATCACACCATTTATTTTTCTTTTACATCTTATTTAGGTATCTATGTAGATCTCAGCGATATCTCAAGATATCTCTGAACCCCTGAAAAAGAGTATTGAATTGTAAGGGAAGAAAAACACCACAAACAACTGGAGAACCGTCAAAAGTTTGATGTACAAAAACTGAAGACATGAATGAAATGAAATAATTAATTTAAATAAATGGTTATTCCATGGAATGCTACAATGATCACATAGCATAGAAAGGTAAACCTAAGAAGTACTCAGGTCTTCGGGTCTGACATAAGGGAGGTGCTCACATCTACTTCAGTGTCTAGCTGCTAATCACCATGCACTCTCTGTCTGAAGCAGAGCAATAAGTGCCATGCAGTTGATTCAGTGCTATTAACTTTACCATCTTGCAAAGCAAGATGAAGAGGAAATTCTCCCACCACCGGAACCTGTCAAACTGTATGATAGATTCCTAAGATGAATAACCACAAACATTACAATTCTAAATATCAACACAGGAGTATAATAAATAAGACTTTATCTCTTTAACATCATAAAGAAAAAGCAAACCCGATGAGTCAGTTTAATTAATTCAGTGTTACCACACCTGCTGCCTGGTCTGTGTCAGACACTAGGTGCCAAATGTATGAAAGTAGCATCCCTAATGAAGCAGTGCATTTTTACTGTGTCTGTATGGACATTTTCCTCAGATTTATACCAAACCACACAAACTGTGGTGAAATTATGGTGGCCTTACATCCAAATATCTACTAGCAACTAAACTATACTAGTGCCCTCCTCTGTGATCTCCCAGAAAAAGTCTTCAATAGACCACTGAATATTCAAAACTCAGCAGCCTGACTCTTCACAGGAACAATTATATGTTATATTGTTCCAGTTATAATTATTAATAATTTAGATATTATTATAAATTATATTATATATGTTGTGATTAACTGTTGCCATATTACTAGTTAGCTGTTGATTCAACACAACAGTGATACACTGTAGACCATACACTATACCCAAACTGTACACAAACTTCTTACATTACTGATCTACTTCATCCCTACACCCTAGACCTTACACTTAGGTCATCTGCTGCTGGTTTGCTCAGGGTATCTTGTAATAGGCTTAAGTCAGTGACGAGGATTTTTATGTAGCAGACTCTAACTCTGGATCTCACACTCTCAAAATCGACAGGATCTCACCACTATTTGGCCTTTAGAAATCTAACTCAAAACTTACCTCTGGTGCAATTTCTCTTATATGGTATATGTTGTTTCTGCTCTTATTTTCACTTTATTTCTGACTGTAATGTGTTCCCTTTTTTTTTTTTGCTTGTTTTGCATCCTTTTGTGTACCTTGTTTGTATGGTGTTCTTTTGTACATGTATTTCGTAAAGCAACCTTGAGTTTTCAAAAGGCACTGTAAAAACACACATACACACACACACACACATATATATATATATATATATATATATATATATATATATATATATATATATATATAGAGAGAGAGAGAGAGAGAGAGAGAGAGAGAGAGAGAGAGAGAGAGAGAGAGCGAAAGAGAGAGAGAGAGAGAGAGAGAGAGAGAGAGAGACAATAAAAGCATTTCCAAGGTATGCGCTTATAAGTACATACCTTGGAAATGCTTTGATTGTACTGACACCTCAGCTTTAGCAAATAACTAACACACTGGGCAGAGGTGAATATGCAAAAATTCACAAGTTCACAATCTTTTGTGTATATAAACTATTAGCAATTGAATCACTGATTCAAGTGCCCTGGAACAGAAAAGTAATTATTGGGCTCAAAGGCAAATATCGAGTCAGGAGCAAGTCAGCAACACAACAAATTCTGAGTGGAAATATTCATTTTATAATTTGCAATTAGACAATTACCTTGCAGGTGACAGAATACCCCACAAAAAGAGCAAGTGAAAGAAAACCACGAGAGCCACTGCATTGGTCACTCTCTATCTCTGGCTATTATCCTCATTATGCATAAAAAAGAGAAACCACAATGCAAGAAGCAGATGCCTGGGAGCTTCAAAAAAGCTAGGAGAATACTAGCTAGGAGTATACTAGGAGAATATAGTCATTCTTTTTCTATCCATTTCTTACAGTTGATATATACTGCGGGCTTCCTTACAGTGCCTAATGACTTTGTCAGAAAGTTAGACTGTCCAGCGTGACACTGTGTAACCTAGTTTACAAGTGTTAATATGGCTCAAGGAACTATTATCAGTGAACATAATTTGTCTCAGCAGGTAATATTAAACATTTCTAGTGATAGGCTATTTTCATAGCCCACTGGTCATAACCAGCAGTTCATATAACTGTAATTGGACATATTCTGGCTGGTTTTGGCCCTTGACTGCTGATCTAACCTTCACATTTTTTTCTTGCAAAGTTGCTGACCCTACACGATTGTGGCTTGCATCTACTTATAAAATAAAGAACAGGTTAAAATGACTATATAATTTATAACTAGGGCACTCACTAACTTTTCTTAAGTTCCTCAATACTTTGTTGATGCACCTCTGTCTATAAGTCAGTGAAGGGCTTGCCTGCTTCTTTTCTATTCAGTTCTTGTCAGTTCAGCCACCAAATGAGGATGGGGACAGCCAATTTGGCAAAGCCCTCCATGAAACTTCGGTAGCAGCTGACAATGCCAATAAAGGAATGCAGTTCTGAGCCATTTCTAGGGGCTTCCAATTAATAGCAGCAATGTTGCCTTGGTTAGTAGTCACTCCCTCTTTGGAAAAGCCATGTGCCAGACAGGTTACTTCCTGGGGAAGACAGGAGCACTTCTCCATCAGAGCCTTTGAACCTTCTTGTCAGTGCCTCTCCAAGCAGGTTACTCCCTTCCAAGGGCTTTTATTGTTCACCTATACTGGAAGAGAACATAATATGTAACATCCAAATCCAAATTACACCCAAATATATTAACAAGGAGTTACAGCACTGTGCCACAAATATCTGTTTCATCAACCACTGCAATATGCCAGGTGCAATTCAAAGTGCAAATGGTATGAGGTTCCATGTAAACAACCCAAAAGGAATGTAACAGTTTTCAGCTTGTCTGCCCCAGTGATTGTAGCCACTGGCTAGATCCATAGCTGAATATTTCTGAGCTCTAGTAGGGGTGTGTGAGGATTCTTCAGTGTGAGGCAAGGAAAATGCATCTTTATGGATCTGGATGTCTAAAGTAATCCACCCATGCAAAGGTTGCCTTTTTGCACCAAGACAATAAGACAGTCATATGAGCTACTACCTGATCAATTAACCTATACCTTCAGCAGCCAATGAATACAGGATTTTATTTCTTTATTTCAGCCTTGTGACATTCCTCAGCAGAAATAAGCATGTACCACTTCCTAACTGTAACATCATCAATAAAGGGATCTCAAAAGAGATCAAAATAGAACAACCCAATTCACCCCCATAATTTAAAATGCTAGAGCATATTTTTTTGCATCATAGACCTCAGCTGCTCTGTTCTTGCTAAGACAACAGGGGGAGGTTTAGTGTATGGTGTATGGTAATAATGATCACCTGTATAGAAATGGCTAAAGGTATAAGGTAAAATGTCAGTCACAACCAGACTAAATACAGGTGCCTAAGCAGTGCCACTAAGTCACTTTCACCATTGTAAGGTCTGCCAACCACCGGCAAAAGGTTCAGAAATCCGTAAATATCCCTGTTCTGACCAACAGTGTTGATGTTGTTACTAGCTTCACAGTGCCACTAGAGATATGAGGAAGTTTATCCCTCTGAACACATTCAGAATGATCTAAAAGATTTGGGACCTGGGCTTCATAGCATTGCTACAGTGTTTCTTGCCAGAAATATGCACCTGTCCGTGAAGAAATACAGGGACTTCTAGCACAGAAAGAGCACTAAAGCTTGCAAGAAATATAATATTCTTCCCCCACAAAATATTTGTTTAAACCAAATGTTGCTTAAAATGTATGCTGACCGTGACAAAGGTCTTAATTTCTGGTGTTGCTTCAACAGTTTGGGACAAAAAAATGATGTCCATAAATTACAGGAAGGGACAAGAAATGAGGAATCAAGGCCTGTTTCACACAAAGGAGATGAAAACCTCAGTATTACAGTGCAGAGCCACTTTTAGCATGCAAACATTATATGATCTCCTGCTCTACTACATGACGCACCTTTTAAAACACTTATTTAATAAATAGTATTTTAATAAACTTGTTCAAAGTGCAGCCAATGTTGTCATTGTTTTTGTCACATTACTTATTAATAAAACTCATACCTAAAACACATGGAACCATAGCTTTAGAATAATCCGGATGATTTTAATGACCAACAGACATTTATTTTAAAAATAAATAACCTTGACAGTCACCTCTGTATCCAGCCCCATGTAACCAAAATATGACATGAGCACATTAAGCTACTGGCTGGGAATGTAGAATTTACACACTGAGTAACCATAGAAACAGAGCTAATAACACTCTCTGAACTGTCATTCTGCAGGTCAGGGGGGAGTTAGTTTGCCACTGATTGGTTGGTTGGTTGAGCCCTGCTTGCCTTAACATTTCCTATCCTTAAGAAGCCTCTGTCCATCACATTAAAAATGACCAAGATGTTTGGAACCTTCTGAACATAACAGAACCAGTATGTTTCGATTGTAGCCTTTTAAAAGATTTCTGAAGCAAAGTAAGAAACTACCTCAATGGGCTGTAGGAATCCCCTTAACTCCAGAGATTACCAACAAGCAGAGGGAAACTGAAAAACACCTACTTTTCCCATACCCTCCCATGCCCTTATTGACATCCTAACTTATGGCTCTTATATTTCCAATAAAATGGCAGTGGTATAACACCACATCAACTGCTGAAGTTTTGTACAAGCAAATCTTATTGTTAATTTTCTCAAGAGACCCTTTAATAAAACCTCAGCACTGAGTACACCATCAGAAGTACCTTTGTTGAAGTAATAGCTATTGAAGCATAACTTCACATACCTCCCTGGATCAATAGTTAATAGAATCTAAAGTTTCATCTTCTAAATTATCATAAAAATAATAATCTTTGTCTAGAACAGAGAGTTGGCAAGTGCATACTGATTGGGAGTCTTTCAGATAGAGCACTGCCAATCTTCCCTCTAAAGGCACAGCATGTCACATCTCTAAGAATGTAAACTGAATTTTTACCATTAAAAGAAGAACACCACCTCCATAGATTTGGATCGGTCTCTCCAAGATCAGGACACTCACTCTCGGCTCCGCAACTTGCACAAGTTTCATTTCTAATCTGACAATAACTATTTAGAAATATCAGTCTAAAACCTATCCATTTCAACATATGTATTGTGGAAAATCTGGCCAACCTTTCTTCTGACTTTGTTGCGGTTAAAGAATATGAGGAAAGTGGCAATTAGGAGTGTTGTACTGATTAATACATGAGAAGCATTTCCTTTGAGGAATGAGTAAAGATTTCTTGTTGAAGATATTGAAAGGCAATGACAGTGAAGGATGGAAATCTTATCTTTTATGAGTTACAGAAGTTCTTTGCGCTAGTATTAAAAATTTGTTACTTACAACTTTGACAACATCCAGTAAGATTCTTGAAATGTAACCCCACTCATGCACTGTGGGTTTAGCTTTGAAAAGCTGCACCCAAAGCAAATTAGAAGAGCAAACTAATTTCTTGTTCCAGCTTCACTGCGTTCATGCTTTTAAACACAGAGGGAACATTTCCCAGAGTGGGCATGCAATACTGATCACACATGGGACATACTGAACTTTTTATGGATAACAGAAACCAGAGTAATACCACAGTTAAATATGTTAGATCAGTACTTCTGTATGTTAGATCAGTATGTTAGATCAGTACTTCTGTATGTTAGATCAGTATGTTAGATCAGTACTTCTGTATGTTAGATCAGTATGTTAGATCAGTACTTCTATATCTGTATAGTCAGTGTAAAATGGAAAGGGCCATTAAATACTGTTTTTTGTATCTAGGCTACATGACACACTCATGCTGGCATCTTTTTTTTTTTAGCTACTGAGAACTCCCCATGCTAACAGTTAAATAATATGAGAGTAAAACTTCCCTTGCTCTTGTGTGAGTACAAATGAGTGAATGTGAGTGAATATACTAAATCTTTTACCCTGGACACTGGGGTAAACGCCCATGTCCTTAGTGTACATAATGAGGAAGGGGACCTTCATCCCTCTGTTGCAATTAGTCAGATCATTTTGCAGTCTAATTTGGCTTAGCTTGGAAGCACAGGGAGAGATTCTTTCATAAAGGTCAGGCCCATTTTGTCCCCAGACGCAAAAACCCTTTGATGACAAAGGCTGAGTAATTCTCAGTGTGATGCTTGCCATCTTGGAGCATTGCATCTTAATGTCAGTGCTGTAGAAACAGCAAAAGAGGACCTAGGGATGCTTTAAGCTGTATATACAGTGTACAAGTCTATAGGAGTGGCTCAGAATATTCATAAGCTTAACAACATTCAAAACTCTCTCCTCTGCAGGAGTCCCAAATGTGTGTCACTTGATAATATAAAGTATATTAGCCCTCAGGAACAGAAAATCAAACCTCTGGAAACCCTGGTAACTGGTTGGAAATTTTTAGTATAATTCCACAGCATCAGGAAGAAAGACCAAATTAAAATACGTACATGTAATGCTCAAAAATAGCAGTTTCATTTAAAATGCTCAGGAAATTGGTTCCAGTAGGAACAAGGCATTCCAAATGTACAGAGCAGTGTTCCAGGCTAAGGTCGTTGGCTTGTGTAATCCTGTACAGAGGAAAGGGGGTTGTCTTCAGTGCTTCACTGATGCCTAGCTCACCATAAGCCTCTTGTAAGTACAATTTCAGGACAAAACCAGGGGATTTCGTCAAGCACTTGGAACGAAGGCTGTTGCTGTCGCCTGTGTGAGCAAGGCTGGCATTTACTCTGCCCACTGGCCAAATAATGCCACTCTGAAATAGTCACATTCATGCTTCCATGATGTCAGGTTCATATACAAAATCCACGCATATTGAAAGCTGGTGAACGTAAAGGAGGGGGATGCTTTTCTGAGCATGGGAATGCAGTTTGATTAGGTTGAATTTCAAGGAACCAGCCAATGAAGCAATGTTTTGAAAATGATTCTATGTAGTTTGGCATATGTCTACAAAAAAGACTTGTGAAATAACATGCAATAAACAACAACAACAATAACCTTGCAATGTACGAATAGAGCCGTATCCCTAGAACTGTAAACCCAAAGTTTAAATTATTAAAGGCATATAAACCTATTCGTTTTTGTTCTTCTCTCAGATTCAATATTACACCTATGGGTGATGTGAAATCAAAGCTGTTATGAATGACTCAGAGAGGTAGGAGGTATGTGCTGGATACGTTCCTGAGAGAGAACAATGCACTCAACAGCCCAAAGCCAAACAATCTATTAAACAGCCCAGACCAGCATGGCATGCAGGATGCTGTAGAACACATTACACCCAGACAACCAGAGATCTCAGACACTCAACTCACGAACCAGGGCCACAAGCCAACAAGGGAGTAGGTTGTGGGTGCTACTGACTCCAGCAGAAGGTGTCTGTGGTGAAGAGGAGGATGTGCCAAGGTGGAGGCTGCTGGCGGTTGGAGCTGAGCCCCAGCGATCCGGAACACCAGGTGGGTTGGACATAAAGTCAGCCCTGTTGGACCTGTATGTACATACACATGTATTGTTATTAACCACTCGCACAATAGCACTCTCCTCATTGAGGTAGACATTTGATGAGGTGTTGGATTGCTTGCTTTCTTTGGTCCTTTGCTGCTGGTGGCTATGAAGTCCATCACTAGGGCTGAACTCAACACTCAAAAACTGGACACTTGCTTCTCTTGCATAATAATGACAGTTTGTCACAGATTCAGTGAAGGTCTGTAGTGCCTCACAAGTATATATTATGGTTAGTTTTTTTTAATGTTTAAATAGATCTGTTGAGATACTTTTGTTGATTTTTAATCATTTAAACCATTAATTTTTTATTATTTGAAGATGGATTTGCCTCAAGAGTTTTGGTACTTGGGAGCTGTATATGCATTTTATTATTGCCTATTTCAATACTGTTTAAGTGACCTTTTCTTAGTCAGAATTTTAAAATGCAGTTTAAAGAGATTTATGAAGGTAAGTTTGCATGATCAATGGGTTAAGTGTTTGAATGGGTATTGTTCCTCATGTTATATGAGTGGATGACAAGGACCTTTGATTGATTAATGGTTAAGTGCTCATCGATCGTCTGAAGGTGCTTTGTCAGAAAGATTTCATTCTACCATTTTGTGTTGAAATATGTCTTGCCAGACTTTTCTGTTGGTGGAACACTGAATAGTTGAATGAGAAATAATTAATTATTTTGGTACTTATTGTGCAGGAGTGCATGTGTGTGCTGGTGTTTGCATGTGTGTTAATGTACATATAAGATGGTGTGTGTGTGTATGTGTGTGTGTGTGTGTGTGTGTGTGTGTGTGTGTATGTGTGTGTGTGTGTGTGTATGTGTGTGTGTGTTTGTATGGTTACATGGGTTTATGGTGTTACGAAAGAAAAAAGCTAAAGACCTTCTTATGATTCATCCTCTCAGCCTGGCCGCACATCATTAAGTCCTGCACAATGGAGCGTCTTCTATTTTCACAGATTTTTCCTTGAAAAACTCACCCTGTTTTGGCCATATAACCATGCCTCTCTGCAAATCTCCACATGAGAGAACTCAAGGTTGTCCATGATAGAAATAAATAAAGTTATAAGAACACAGCACAGCAAAGAAAATATTTTCTCTATTTTCTTATGGCAAATGGATGTCATTGTGCATCTTTGTTCACACTACAATGGAGAAGAACTTTGGCCAAGGCAAAACTGGCCAACATAAAACTTCCACACACAGACTTGCTTTTTGTAATTGCAGGAATATCAAAGATGTATTGGATTCAGGGCATTTACTTATTTCTGGTGGTGTATTTATAGTATATATTTCAGTATAGTATATTTCAGTATATGATGATGGGCAGAGGAGCACAGAGCAGTAATACCAACAGATTAGAGGTTTCTAATTAAAAACCCTCCTGCGTGAAGGCTCAATCAATGGATGGATGACAGTAATGACAAAACTATTATTGCAGTTATTTTTATTGTCATTAGTAGTAATAGTGATTACTTTATTACTTCTATTACCACTATTTTTTTCAGGTGTTGAGGTCAGTTGCTGCCTCACTCACACTGATGGAAGAGGATGGGACACCACAGTCTTTAATAGGGTGGCTGGATTAACAATGAAGACTTTATCTTTGGGATGAAATGAGAGTGATGCAGCATGCATAATGCAGTGGTGAGAGAAGTCCTGCAGCTGTTCAACATCACCCAGGACACAGAGAAGTGCCACCAAATTAATATGAAATATGCCTTCTATTATGAATGAGGGCCAGGTGTGCCTCGTTAAAACTGGGCCCGCTGTCAGGAACATGGTGAGCACACACGCATACACAAGCTGCATAAGTAGCTCTTGATCAGAAATGTGCTATCACACACTCACCATGAGTGACAGACATTGGAGATGGCTGGAAGATGTGTGTGTGTGTGTGTGTGTGTCTGTGTGAGTGCATGCATATGTGTGTCTGTGCGTGTGTAATCATGTGTATGTGTGCACGTCTGCTCTATTTCAGAGTGTATTTCACCCTCTCTGTTGCTGTTCAAACATCTTAAGGCCAAAAACTTTTATTTTCCGACTCACTTCCAAAGCATCTGTCCGATTTGTTTGTTTTGACCACTGGGCATATGTCCATCATCCCACTTCCTCTGAGCCCTGCCAGTCAATCAGCCTCAGGATGAGATGATCCTGAGACCTCCTTCTGCTCCACTGGAGAAGTCTTGTCCAAGCCAGTGAGTCCAAAGCCTTGTCCAGGCAAGCTGAAACTTGCGCTCTCCAGCCTGATCTGGAGGTGCCAATTTGACCTGGTCCTGGCTCCTTGCCACATGTTTCTGCAGGGAGCCAGGGCTGAAAATAACCCTCTAATTCATCATAGAGAGCACCAGCTGGGCACAATGTGTTGTGTGTGTGTGTGTATGTGTGCGCTGTGCCTTGTTGGTAGCTATTTCTCACTGACCATGAGGCTTTCTTTCACAAGCAGACCTAAAGTAAATTATTTCAATCATAAAGAGGATGTGCATTTTCCACACATATGCATTTTTTGACACAACAAAATATGGTGGCCAGTAATGTACCCAGTCTCTCTTGTGGTGTTTAAGATAGCTGGTGCTTGCATGGTACACTTTTGAAAAGTGACACTGTGATGTTACCCTCCTAATGGTAACTAAAAATGTCATTTTTTTCTTGAGGGACTTCATCCCTGCCTTTTATATCAAGAGGATACCTAACCTCTTCAACAAAGCTTGGCTTACTTATGGGAAATAATTCCTTGGCAGCTGAAAGCAAACTGAGGTGGGCAAAGGCTAAACCGCTGTCAGAGCAGCTCGTCATACAGGGAGGAAGTTGAAACAGATCAACGAGGGAAGAGACAACTCTTTGTGTGTGCATGTGTGTCTGCCACAAAATAGCAGGCAAGTGTGGAACATGCAACCTCAATAAAGTAATGGTTATTGTTGCCACTGTATTACATCTTAAGCAGGGCTTCTTAACTGTGGCACCCACTGCAGTTTCATATCTCCCCCTGCCTCAACACACCTGATTCAAGTCACGAAGGGCTTGATAATTAGCTTCTGAATTATGTCTTACATCTGCTGGTGCAGGGAAAATATGAAATTGCAAAGGCGTATGCCTGCAGGACCACAGCATGCAACCCCTGTACCAGAGAGATAAAGATAGCAGGCCTAAGAGTAGCTTCTCCCATGTCAGATACAACCAGTTATACAACACAGAGGGGATTGATGGAGGAAAATGTGTTTTCATTCTTCTCAGGACAGCTGGGAACAGTCTTAAATAGACTTTTCCTGATGAAAACACACATGGGAGCATGATTTTCCCCTGCAGACATTTATGCTTCTGTAAAGTTTCAGTTCGATTTGTTAACCACAGATAGTAGCAGTTATTGCAAATCCTTATTTTTTTCCCCATATGTTATATTTAGGAATATATGGATATCAGAGTAGTCCATGTATTTTTGTACACTTTCAAAATGTGGAAACTACTTAAAGGCCAGAACGTTCAACTACAGTAGCAGAATGTTATTCTTGGTTAACAGCCAAGTTCTCCGACCAACTTTTATCTCTGAGCAAATACATGCTTGCAAACTTAACATTATCCACTCAGAAAACCCCCCCAAGCATACAGATTTTACATCTCCTGTATCTTTTTTCTTGTATTTCTTTAAGAAGAATTTCCACACAGATTTTGTTGCAAAAATGTCAGGCCTATGCGTATTGTTCGATGATGACAGTTGTCATTAAGACAGCAGTATGACGATACACTATCTAGCAGCTCATGCCCCATTAAGCAGCTAACATTAAGCCACCCAATGTACTGACAGCAAGAGTGAATGAAATGCGAGCACAAGTCGCTTGGGCTTACAGGAACACGGCAGTCAGTGCCGCAGACAAGCGCGCACCTGACTGTGTCCTTGCGCTCTTGTTCAGCTCCAGTCATACCAGCACATGTCCGACCGTGAGCCCCCCACCCCCCACCACCATGAGAAGCGCCGTGGGCATGTGTGAATGATGTGGGCGAGCCCATGCCACGCTGCCATCGTGTGTCATCCTGTCCTCCCTGCTGTCACTGTGCCCTTCAGCTCTCCATACCTAACCATGTCTCTGTGCGACCTGTGTGGCGTGCAGCAGTGACAAGCTCCGACGCACTGTGCCACCATGGAACGAGCATCTGAACAAAAGGCTTTTCTGAGTACAGCTGCGTGTGGAGCATAAGATAAGGATCTACAAATGAAGCATTACCTATGATTAGCAAACAAAATATATACATGGGATAGACAAAACAATAGAAACACCTAACATGAAGTAAGGACTAAAGCTACCTTGGCTATTGGCCTTTGAGCTTCACGGCATTAAACCTTCTTGGAACAGTGCCAGACAAGTCCTGAACACTGTGCTGTGGGATACTGGTATGTTTTTGAAGAAAAAAAAAAGTCCTCTGGTTCTTTAACTTCTTTAAGGTGGGAAATGACTCTGCATTCTGGAGCGTCCCATAAATGTGTATGTGGTGATTGGCTAGGTCATGGAAGGAATTTGAACACATCCTAGTGTTCATGAATTTGTTAATCAGTCACTATGATGGATTTATCAGCTCAGAATATGGCAACATTATAAGGGAACTGAGGATGCATGCCGCTGTAAAACAACCTCATATTGCCTGGCCATTATAGAACCATGCGGAGCAATCATTGTCCCTAATGATTCCCATTGCCCCTAATGACTAGACTAAAATGCTGATGCTTTCTCCCAATGTAAACACATCCAGATGTAGGGAAAAGGGTGAAAGAACGTATTGGACTGCATTACATTTCTCAGTTTCCTGGGAATTCTGATTTTGTAACCCTTATAACAGGTTTTTCTTCTTTGTGCGTTGGCTTTGGGTACAAGTGGTTTCTAAGTGGTACCTTGTTTTAGGACTTCTGTTTTGTGTCGCCCCCTTCATCTTGCTCTGTGCTCTTTGTCTGTTTGGTATATTATTGTGATTTTTAAGATTGTCCATGTGATGGAGACTGTCACTATAGAAGGTCAAATGTGTGTTCTGGCTGCTGTCCTAGAGAGCTGGCTCTTTGATCTGGAGGTCAGAGTACATTTATTGCATGCACCTTCCAAGTTTGAGATGGGGCATGTTTGCTTCCCTCAGCTTTACAGGTCACAGAATCCTTACTAATGTGTTGACTGTCCAACCTGTCCAATCATACTTCCAATTGGCATCCTATTCACTTGTGCTGCGTGCTTTATAAATGCGATGTACTTATTTTTCTTTTCTTATGCTGTCTTTTCATATGTCGTCTTTTTGTCTGCCCCCTGTCTAATTAAATTGTGGAGGTCATCTATTATTTTATATGGCTTCAGTGCAGAAAACTATGTGTAAGTTATATTACTTAAGTATATATAACTTACATTACTTAAGTATGTATAAATTATATCGCTTAAGCTTTTTTTTGCCCTATTTATTTATTTAATTTGAAGACATGGTTATTTACAGCATTTGATAAAATGGAAGGCAAGGAAGATGGACATTCTCACATGCTCCTCCTCTTCTTTCCTCTGTCCTGAGTTTCTTGAGCCCCTTCCCAGCAGAGCAGAGTAGTGCTGTACCTGCACATTTACCTCAAGGCACCTAATGATTTTTGGCTGAGGTCAGCAAAGTCTTCAAACAGCTGGGGCTTCAATAGACACCACCATTCCCCTGGAAAACCTTGTAGTTTTTTTTTGTGTGTGTGTGTGTCTGCATTCTTCACACACAGTGGCCACAGTGGCCTGGACATGGATATTCACACAGAGTTGCAAAAAAATCTATATAAGCTTCTGCCTGCTGCAAAGATTGTGTTAACATCACATTCTTTAATAACTCTTTAATGCAGAGTCTTTTGCACTATACTGAAAGGTGTGTCAAAGGTTTCAGACTCATACTGGTAAGCATTCGCTTTAGTTATCACTCAAGCTCTGAGAGATTTTCTGAGTTTTGCATCATCTTAATAGTGCCTGTGTAAGACCAACTAACATAATGAGAGGTGAGATTGCTCTGAACACACTTTAAAGCTAATGGCCTTGATTTAATACTGAACAGATATCAAGGCAGAGAATGACAAGCTAAGGAGCATTCGTCAAAGATGCGCAATGAATAAATCGAATTACACCATTCAGCGTGTTCCTGTAACACCCACCCAGGCAATTTCAGCTTCCAGTGCATAAGTAAAGAGGTCTGTACCCTGCTTTTTGATTACGCTAGTGATGGATTGTGGCTATTCTGGAATATTATAAAAGCATCTATATCAGAAATCCTCCCAAGGAGTGACCACTTTCCAAGGAAAATGTATGTATATAGATATATTGAGGAATTCGAAATTAGTGCAGAAGTTTATTTGTTTTGATCTTATCATTAGGGAAAAAGAGGAGGTCAGAGAATTTGTCCCAAAACAGGACTAAGAGTGTTCTTAGTACAGTTAAAACAGTTACCTGATTCCCATCACCTGTAGGTACAACACTGAACAAGATAGAGGACCCACCGTAGTAAGATGTAGGCTCCAGATGGACAGGGAATGAGTCAGCAAACTAGGTGCAGCAGTGCTCCGTCATGCACCCTTAGAAATTACAGCCTCCATGTAGCCATCACTTTGCTCCAGGGCAATGTTCATGCAAAGACATATTCTCACCCCGGCAGTTATCGGTTTCTGACCACTGAACCACTGTTGCTTGGATACGTTTGCCTGGCAGACCACTCTGCACGCAGCAGTGATAATGACAAGTGGAAAACCCCAACACAGTTGCTGTGTGTGATAAATTTGTCTCAGCTCAACACCCATAACCATGCTATTATGCCAGCGATTATGCAACAAGTGAGCTACAGTCCGTGACTGTGCACCTCAGCACCTTTAAGAAAGATGTACCTAATAAAGTGGCAAGTGAATTTATATACTTGGTAGCTGTTTCTAATAAAGTCACTGATGAGTGTGGGCATAGTCCATTTTGTGAAAGTTGAATGCTGTCTGTATTGCCAGCTAATGATACTAACAAAAACGCCCATGTGTTTCCTATGCAACAAACCTAATTTACAAGCCTAAGAGAATGTAGAGTTAAGAGCTCATCTGTTCTTGGATCAGGTTGTTATGACCCAGTTCCTCCTGGCAGTAACTGAATTCTCTACTGCAAGACTGGGACTCAGAACTTCTACCTCTCCCATCTCTTCCACGGGAAGTGCCCCATTCCTCCCCTGTGTCTGTGCCTGTGATAAAATGTTATCATTGTGACAATTTGCTGTTTGATTACCCAAGCTACTGGATGGCTCCACCCCACTGCTGTGCCCGTCTGGGCGGAGGCACGACACAGGCAGCCACCGGCAGCTGCTCAGACACCGCGGTGCTGCTAATCACCCAATCCAACCTCAATCCATCTGCTTCCCTCACTCTCGTTCCCGCACTCCCCCGCTATAAACCTCCACCCATACATATTCAGATCAAACATGTCTCTCACTTCAGTCTTCCCCCTTTTTTTTTTTTCTTTGTACACCTCTCCATCGCCAGAGTCACATATTTCATTACACGGCCATGCCTTCTGCCTATCTCTAAATTGCTAGTAGATGATGATGTAATAGGGGGCATTTTAGGGTGGACAATGGTTCTTCAATGCATATGCTGTCTAACTTCTTGCTTTTGTGCCTCGCTACAGTTGATAAACAAAAAGTCAATATGAGGAAAGAGAGAGATAAATAAATGTTACATAGTTGCACTGGAAAGTTTTGGCAGTGCTGGACTTTGTGGATAATTAATGTCAAAACAGTGCAGCGGAACAGCAGGACTGTGGCTTAGCTCTCTGCCTGACATAACCACTGAGCACCAGCAGGCTTCAGAGAGCTTCAAGTGCCGCAGGAGAGACGCATTCCAGCAGAATGCAGAGGCAGGCCCCTGCCACTGCCCCTCTAATGAGGAGAGGGACTGTCAGCGGCCACCTCCCTTGCTCTCCGGCTGAGCCTTGCTCCCCCATCCCATTCCTTCTCTCTCTCTCTCTTGCTAGCTGTTTCATCCCTCCAGCCCCTGCTCCCTGAGGGCTTCCTGGGTCTTTCACATGCACTGACTGTGCAGATTAATCAAACAGGCCCTTCCACGACTCTTGCTTTCCCCCATCTTAAAACAAACCCTGTCCCAGACGAGCCCCCTCATTGAGATCACTGTAATTGGGGGTTTGTGCTGTGGGGCGGCTGGAAAGGTGATGCAGAGCAGGCTTTAGATGTTGGAAACTGTGCTGATTTCATGTTTTGTTTGTGTGTTTGTGAAGACCTGGGAGAACGCCCAGCACTAGGGATATTAAAGAGGCTGGTGTCAAGGAAAATGCCACTTTGCACATATAATGTCGCATGCAACTGAATAAAGCTGCTCGAAACATGCCGTATTTGGACGATTTGTTCACGATGATTTTTTGAGCTCATATATAACACACAAACATGTTTTTTTTTGTTACAGGATATTGACTACTTTTGCTTGAATGTCATGCTTTGATTATAAATCTGTGGCAATACAGCCTTCAACCCTTTTTTTGAGTTTTACAGAGAACAAAGTGACAGGTCGTCATTTATTCGTTCTGAACCGTGCAGCGTGAAACCATGCAGCCAGCTGCACCACATCCATTTCTTTTCCCTTATTATCCCTCTTGCTTAACTCAGGACTTCACTGGCTACTTTTAATCTGAAGTGTTTTGAAAAGGTCACCATATCAATACGATTTCATCATTTTCTGGCTGTATAGATTTGACTCAAATGATGGGTTTCTTGTCTGCTTTGTTTGTAGGCACTTTTCTCATCTTAGACACATATTTCATTATCGAACCTCTTTTGTGGTTGTTTCTCCCATGAATAAGCTGAATTTCTCATCTTGTAACTCAGTTTAGTTTTTAAGAAGAGACATGGGTGTGAGACATATCTTTGAGAGTGCTGGATAGAGGAGCTGGATTATCTTAGCAGAAGTGCACTTTGGGATCATCTCCCTTGCACGAGATTGCAGCCAAGTTTTGTACGCTGTTAGCAGATGGTACTGGGCATGAGCTCAAGCTGGCACTGGAGCATGGCACTGTGTTGGGCTTGTGCAGGTCACCAAGGAATCAGCAGCAGTGGTGACACATTTGTGGCAGTAGTGTCTCTTGATGCACATCCGAAGCAGGGCTAACTGTGATTGTTCAAATGTAGCAAGTTAGGATGGCCTTTGTGTAGGGCTTCGTAGAAGTGCTTAAAATGTGAGATGTGCTTTCTTGAATAACTCCAGCTATTGGTCATATATAGCCTGTATCTTCATTTCAAATGGCATGATGTCTGGATGGGTAAAACAATGGATGTGCTTAGTTCCCAAGGCAACTGGTTTCCTTCATGGTTAATATATAGTACAGTCCATTCTGCTGGCTAGCTAATTAATAATTTGCACACAGTGTTATGCAGAGCATTGTTTGAACTTCATGCACAATCTACAATATTTTTCTACAAGCCTACAAGCAATCATACAAAGAAAATAAAGAAACATATTTCAAATAAAAAGGAAGAAAGAAAAATTCAAAGGTTACCCTCATCAATTATGGAAAACTGTGGCAGATGTAGTTGAGTTCGCTTGATATAGCACTTGAATAAATAATGAAGTTATCTCTAGAGAAGGATCTTAAACCCATTTTCATGCTGGGAAGCACTTTATAAACCACATATACTTGTTCACATTTTTCCAAAAGAGCCATAACCAAAGTAATTAAGGACAGGATCCTTCCTCAAGGGCACAAAAATTGTCCCTCTTGGGGTTGCATGGACAATGAAAGCAGCAGGCCTGTGTTTCCTCGTTCTATCCTGCACAGTCAGGAATGGTCCTTAATTGTAAGCAGAGGAGGAGAATTGGCATTGACTGTAAGGTGAGTCACTTTAAAGACAAGGGCACAATTTGCCTTGTTGAAGTCTTGAAAGAGCAGGCTCACTCTTTTGCAGCCTAGATCTTATAAAAACTTCCCTTCATCTTATAAAAACTTGTTTCCCATCAAGTGTCTAGCTTCAGTACTGATACATTTACCACTCCTTAACACAGTGTCTCATTACCTTCTTAAACACAAATCAATGGGGCGATCATTTAGGCCTTAGAAAAGCCTTTGAATCTGCTTTTTTGAAAACCAGGATCGTCATGTAGACAGTATAGTCATGTATGACTTTTTGAACTTTTATTATTCAGAACTTATTTTAAATAACAGCAATTTATGCTTCTTGTGCAGACAGGGGAAAGAGAAAGGAGTCACAGAAATGTAAAATAATTTAAAAAAAAATGTTTTTAATGTAATCTGGTCAGTATCTGACCAAAGCACCCTTAGTGATATTATTTTTATTTTATTTTGGTGGCAGTCCATTTGCAATGAAGCAATGACATTGACAGGGTAGTGGTCCGGTAGTGAGTTTTGTGCTGAGTATGAGTATCAGCAGTATCACTGGAGATTTAATGTGTCACTGCCATTGGTGGCTTAAGTATGGTCTTCTAGCCAAAAATATCCAGCCAGCAGTGGTCCTGTGGTCAGAAACTGACCTTTGATGAAGAGTTTGAGGATGGATAATACAACTGTGTGTGGCAGCAGATAAACTATGGCCTCTGACTGTAGACCTACAAGGTGTTGCAACAAAACAGCTGGTGAGTGTATGAGTGATGAGCATATGAATATATGTATATGTATATGTATAAACAACACATTCATAAACAACAAACTAAAACACACAATCTTTATAAAGTAGAAATACACCACAGGATCTGCTTAGTAAGGGAATAAACTCTTTGCTTTAGTTCACAAAATAATTTACAAAATCTCGACATTATTGCCAGCATGTTTCATTTTCCTCCTTGACTAGCTGGCTCATAGATTCTTCTATAAAATTACATTACGTAGTTAGATGCCTAGTGACATTATGGGCTCCACAGCTAAAAGGCTGGTACAATAATTAGACAGTACAGACACTATGACATATTCACCAAATATAGCTTTGCATTTAATACTGTAATACTGGTCAAACCTAACATGAAAGTTAGTGGACAGGAGTACGTTTACTCCACTAGAGTGGCTGTGGGTCTTTATGTAAACTGAAGCTGATATGATTCTGTAGCGGACTTTCAGAAGCACATACTCTGAACAGCAGCAGTGCTATTGTGTCCCTGAAGGCTGCAACCTGAACTCAAGTTTGGAGTACATGGCTGAAAATAGCAACAACCACATTTTGAAACTGACAATACCGCAATAAACCGACTTACGGGTGGTAGTCACACATCCGCAGACGCCAAGCAAACTGAGGAATCATCAAGGGGCTGTCAGGACAGCAATTTTATCTTTAAATATTGCTAAACTGCAAAAGCAGACTTTGGAGATGTCGGGCTTCAAAAGGAAAGAGGATTTTTTTTTTTATGCCGGAAAGAGGATTTTTTTATGCCCGTTCACACTGAGGATGGAACTGGGGCATTGTTTTGGGGACTTTAGACATGCCAACTTAACATAGATGAGTCAGGAGTGGCTTTTCTATTACTGTGTAACTGAGAGAGTGCATTAACACATAGGAGAATGACTCTTTCTGGGGCAGGAATGTACTATAGACAAGTGTCAAATTGACACAAAACCTCTGTGAGCTAGCACATTCTGACCACCACCACAAAGCCAGTAAATTCCCCGATACCACAAATGACCTGTCCCAAATGACCTGTTCCAAACTGTCGCATCACAGTCTATGGACTAAGAGTCATAAAAGCCAATGCATGCCACACACCAGGTTCCACCATGATCTGGCCACAAGCAGTACACATTATTAACAAGTTTAAGCATCTGTCTTACTAATAAGCTTAGTCACTGAATCAATTTGGATCTCATTAAAATCTCACAACCAGCCTACTGTTAATGCATGGCTGCAATTTTGGTTTATACCATGTCATTTCTGTATCATATTTGCATATTCAGACGTTTTATATGGTTTAGTGTACATTGTGCATTATCTGTGTGTATATATTCAGAATATTGTGTGTATTGCCTATCTGTTGTTAGTAATATTGGCCTACATGTAGGCTGAATACAGTGCATTCTGTCTGGATACTGTGGAAACAATAATAAGAAAATGCTTTGTACCAAAAGTAACAGACAATTTAATTAACTTATCAGTCTTACTGTAAGCGTTCTGTATGTTGCGTTCGGGATAATCGGCGCATTTCGTTGAAAGAGGCCCACTGAATTTTTCCACCATCAGGGGGCAACACAGACCAGGGAAAACATTTACACATGGAGTAATGGCTCAACGTAATGCAACATCATACAGTGTAAAATACTGCTTGAAAACCTTTGCTTTTTCCTGCTTTTATATATATATTTAAATTGTAAATATTTTAATAACAAAAATGTACTATAGAATTGAGAAAGTGACGATGGAAGAAGGGGAGTTGTTAATGGCCAAAAAGCATATGTGAACCACTGTAACATGATGAGCCAGCAGAGGGCAGCTCAACCTTACATTCAACATCCAGTTTGGCGCAAGCTGCATAACGAAACTAAACCGCCATAGATGCATAACGCAAAGCGCGAAACAATGCACCGCACTCATGAGTTAAACACAGCCGAGCACCAAATCACATTCAGCAATTTCTATTTTTTATAAATGGAGAAAAACATTAAGACCTAATTCTACTGTAAAATCTCCGCTGCCTATGTCAATTTTTCTTATTTTTGATGCCCACTTTTAATAGTAGACGATCTGTTTCTTAAACGTTGTGTTGAAAACAGCTAGCAAATAGGAAAAAGTATTGAGTTTTGATTAAAAGATTATCCGATTGTGCATGCATTAGAATCATCCTATAGAACTCCTTAAGATCTTCTACCCTGAAATTCAGGTTTACATGTCTGTAGTAATTGGGTATACCGGCACAGAAATGTTGAATATAGACCCTAAATGCTAATTTCTCATATGATTGTACCTTCATTTCATCACATTGACTAGGCCTACTTGTAGTTTTAGAAATGAGCTATTATAAATTCATTACAGCCATTAACACTTGCACTTTAGCTTCTAATTCCACACAGACAACAACCCATTTCAAAAGGCCAACATGTCATAACCAGGCAAAGGATGTTCATTATACAGTCTAGACCCCCTTTCTGTCTGTCTGTCTGTCTCTGTCTCTCTCTCTCTCTCTCACACACACACACACACACACACACCCACACACCCACACGCACACACACACCCACACACCCATACACCAAAACAGCAAGAAATGAATGCACACACTAAGCAGCCGTGAGACTGATTAGGTGACTCTGGCTCATGACTGACATCATCAAAGTGTTGCTTTATTTGTCTTGATAAGGAGGAAAGACATCGTCACCAGCTCTAGGGAGAGCTGCTCATGTCCTCAAACTGCCACAAAGAACGTCTGCCTATCTCCACAGCAGCTAATTACTGCTATAACAGAACTGATCAGCTCCTACTGTCTGCAGTAGGTTCCCAGCTCTAAATGCAGCTTTGCTTACATTTCTGGTTAGAGTGAAACCTGTAGTGACAAACAGGCCTTGGCAGCACAATATAGTAGTCTAATACGTACACTATCGATTCAGGCTTTGAGTAATAAATTATTTCTTTTAAAAAACAACAACAACAGCAGCAGCAGCAACAACAACAACAACAAAACCCGCCACATTTGCAACAACACTGCAGCAGATGAAGGTTTTCCTTGTTTCTTTTAATATCTGCTTAATAGAAAACATCAATCGCCAACGCAATTTCCATGGGAAGAACCACTTCCATCTATGAGAGAAATATAAAAGCTCTTTTATATCTGCGACGTGCGGCTCCGTAACGTTGATGCTGTGTACAGCGCGCAGCTTCGCTTTAACTAACACCGTGAAGTAAACAGCATAGACCTTCTTGAAACACTGGATGCCTTTGTACACGCGAACAGACGTCGAACACCAGAACCAGTTGTCACTTTATCCGGCCCGACAGATTTATCAGGCACTCTTCTGTGTGGCCGCTTCCCGCCCCCTCGCCGCCCTCTACAGCCAGACAGGACGCAAACACATGTGCCCCATCAAGACTATTCATTGGCTGAGACATACAATAGCCATATTTATGATTTCAAAGGAAGAGAGCTCTGACTCTTAGAACGCTCTGGACTGTCGGGGGCAGAAGAAGAATCGTTCACTGTCGTCAGCACTGGAAAGAAACGATGAATTTGTTTAAGGCAAGTGCCTTAGCTAAAAATAAAGAGTGGATACTAAAGCCGACATTCATTCGCCGGGGCCTACGTGTTGGACAATATCTAATGATATGCAATTGGATAGTTAATGAACTTCCTGCATGCCACATAGCTTCTATCTCCATAGCAACTGCTGGGTGTTGCAAAGCAGTTGCAGCTAGGGTTGGGGGGAGGAAAAGAACATTAACATTTAGAAAACCTTTGCGTTTCTCTTCCAAAGACTTTCTGGGACAATTTTGCCATTTATATTTCCCGTGAAGATGTGGGTGTCCTGGCCTACTCCTCAGATTTCAACACTAAGCTTCGTAGCATGAAATTTATAGCCTCTATCTTCTTACAGCCAGGCAATGTTCAACGTATTTTAATAGCAAATGCAGTCTGTAAATAGGCCCATAATGGATCTTTTTAGCTGTCATACTGTAAATATGAGCCTTGTCAACATATAATCAGTAGCTGGACAGAACTATGCAACAGTGATAGTGTCAGATTTTCCAGAGGGAATCAGACAAAGGACTGGGAAAATTGCTCATCCAATCCTCTGTCTGAGCAGTTACACTGAGGGCCATTGTGTAGATACAAGGGATGAGAGGGAAGGAGGCAGAGCAGGGAGAGGCGGAGTGGGCAGACTTTTAGGCCGGTGTCATACTGCAGCGTGGGCCTTGTCCTTTTTCCCGGTGCCTGTGTCATTATGACATCGTGGCGCTCGATGTCTGACTATCAGCATTTCCCGTAAGGATGAAGTGCTTGCTGAGTCATGCACCGATCTGTCAGCATATTGATCACAAGCACCCATAAACTATGATGAAGATGAGCAATTCATTTTAGGATTGTTCCAAAACTCAGTCCAGGCATCCGACTAGTCGCGCCCATAACAGTGATCTCACTTCATTTCAGACTTATATGGCCATGCAGGCTGATGATCCAGATGTGATGTCTTCGTGATAAGCGCTGACGGGTCATTTAAAAAGACTTCATAAATGTCGGTGCCTGGAATGCACAACCCTGTTTGATGGCTGTCTGTCAGTCAAAATGACTCCTTCGCTTGGGGAAGTGAGTCGTCGGTGAGCTTCTCTGGAGAAAACTAGTGCAAAGGCCTAATCAGAAGCACCCCAGCCTTGGATCTCCGCTCAGAAGGAACACGGTGTATATTCATAGTCAGTGTTTTGGAAGGATAATCACACAGAGAGCTGGGAGAGTCTCTGGTTCCCTTGAAAGCTGTCTTTCCATCTCTCCCTCCTATCTCCCTCCTGTCTCACTCTCCTTCCTGTCTCAAACAAGCTTTCTCCATGCTGTGTCTCTCTCTTTTTCTCCTACTCTCCCTCAGGTCTGTGCCCATCTTTCCCTCTCTCCTTGTCCCTCTCTCTCTCCTTTTATCTCATCTTTCATCTTTCTCCCTGTCCCACTAACCTTATTCCTTGGCATTTAGTTGTCAGTTATACATTATTTTATAGAGTCAAAACGTGGAAGGCAAAAATACTCAAGCTCACCCACATTCATTTGAATCCTTTTCCTTTTTAATTAGCATGGAAGCTTAAATTGCATACTTGGCCCCAGAGACTACTGGAATCGATTGTCTGTACTCCAGCTAAAATCACCCTCTGCTGAGTCTGTGGTACATTCTTTCCCCCGAGTCCATCGTTTGGCTCATCACTAAACATTTGATCAGCCTCTGACAGTTGAAACAAGCTTCTGAACTGAGATGTGACCAAAATCCAATCTTCAGTTCCTCGAGGGAGGATGATCATCACATTTGAGTCAACTCTGGGATTCAGGACCAAACTGTGGTAGCATCATGTTTCGCCTTCAACAAGGGCACTGTGCCAGGCCATGTCTGGCCTGCCTGAGAGACCTTTTTTTATTCATAAGGATATTATTGCTTTCAGCACCCCAAGGTAGCATATTTTTTCAACAGTGAGCTTGAATGTATGAGATCAGTCAAGATAAATTGAAACACTGAGGTTCTTTGTGCCGCACCAAGATCTGATATGGAGATGCAAGTCCCTTCCAGGATGTCAGTACATGAACGAACAGTCAATTACTTGCATGATCACACCATCATTGTGCGCCAGTCATCTACTGAGGATTGTAATTATGTTATGTTAAATTCTCACAGTGCAGTCCCAGACAGCACCCCACATACAAGGGCCCCAATGTCTCTGTTGTGTACTCTCTCCAGAGACATGCATGATAAGACCTCAGCCTGGCACAATGTTTTCCATTCCGATAAACAAATGCCTGGTGTTCTATACTTTTAAAAATGTTCCACATTGCCTAGTTTGCTTTTATTCCAACCTGTTTGAGGAGCCTTTCCTTCATGCCTTTGCCTCCGTGAGATAATCATTAAGAGTAAATGACTTCCCGGAATCCCATGGTTAGGGCCCTAACCAGTGTGGAACGATTTCTCTAGGGACTACACATCTTGTTCCCCCTAAGGCCTTAGAACAGTCACGTCTCTCTGCAGTGTACTGATATTAATTGTGGACCTGCCTCCACTGCTCCTCCCCCTGGGATGAGATCTTTCATTGGGATTTAGTCTGACACGTGCACATTCTGTGATATTTGCTTGCCTCTCCTTGCAATATATTCAGTCCCGGAACTCCTGGTGGGGGGATTATAGAGAAACGAAGTATGAAAGCATGATATTAGAATTATATGGATATCACTGGAGCACTCCAGTTAATAGCCTATCATATATCACCCCGCAACCATGGTGTGAGATATGAATGGCAACTTGACAAAAGACAAAGCAGTATGCCTTGCTGGGGGTTTCAAAAGTGAGATAATGTAAAAAAAATATTGTATGGACAAAAGAAACAATCATTCATTAAATTATGTATAATTTTACCATTGAGATAATGTAAAAAGGCAAATCAAAGTGTTGCAAATGCAGAGCCACTGTTCTGATATTTCTATGTTTTCTTTTTTTTAGTTTGAGACTGGCTGATGGAAATTGGATTTGTTACAAACAATGAAAGGGACCAAGGGATACAATACATTTCTTTAAAAAAATTGTAATGATACATTGAAATATATGTTAGCATGTGTGTGTGTGTATGAGTGAATGTATATTTGTGTGTGTGTGGTGGGTCTTCCCTTCGTTGTATATTCAGACAGTGTAAAGCTTGAGAGAGAGAGAGAGAGAGAGAGAGAGAGAGAGAGAAAGAGAGAGAGAGAGAGCAAAAAAAGAAAACAAGAGAGGTAGAGGGGGCACTGTTCCAGACCATGTTATTCTATTAGTCTTCTTCAGAAAATGTGTCTAATGTCTAAATTCTTATTGTATGCTTAACGCTTATAAGATGATATATAAGGAACATATTTAAGGAGCATCTTTTGTCATATGTTAACTTTAAACTAATATTTAAATCATGCTAACATATGTTCTTAGGGATGAGATTCATGGGTACACTGGTGCACAAGATTATGAACAAGCAACTTCATAATAATATATGGAATTGTTGCCATGGCATCACATTTCTTGCAATACTGCCATATATTGCTTTTTAAAATATAAACTGCCAAGTGTCTGAATTTTTTAAAGGAGATTTGATTACAGCAAACCTTCTAGAATTGGTATCTGCCTTTGCAATCTGGTCTTTCTCTGGTGCATTTCCTTGGAAGATACATGCAGGGTCTCAGCAGGCAGAAGACAAGCCGCATTACGAGTTCCACATCATTTGTTCTCATTATGCAGCCCTCAGAATGTCAAAGGAAGAACCTCTATGCTGCTGAGATCCCAGAATGGGGGTCGGGGGTCGGTGGGGGGGTATGCGGAAGGCATTATTCTATTCAAGCTGAACTGGTGACCTTTGACACTTCTGACAGAGTCAGCTAGTGTTTGCTAAAGGAGTACAGAGGTCGCTGGTTCATTCCTGCACCAGCTATCTGCCTCCATGGCTTCTGAATGTAATGAGCTAAGGTTGAATGTGGTTTTACAGAAAGAATTGTTAGATGATACATACATTTTTGAACATTATTAAACCTGTCATTTGTAAATCTGGCATAATAGTTCATAGGGCATAATGTAAAGTGTCAGTGGATAGTAGCAGTTCTATCACTAGTAGCTCTGTCTTTGGAGCAACCAGTAATTATTTGGACAGTGACACAGTTTTTGGCTCAGTTCAAGGAGCCAGTTCAGCATCTTGGATATAAAATAATGAAACATAGAAACAAGGAGGTTAACGTGGAATGTGAGCAATATGTGGACCACAGTCTTATTTATATATACTTTTACCCTTTCCAAGGGACTACAAACTGCTCAAACTAAAATGAACTCATATGTACTGGCCATACACATATATAGTTGTATATGAAGTACTTATTGTGTTAGGTATCACATATAATGTAATATGTATTACAGCCATTTTCACTTCCTATTTGTTCAAGGGGCACTATGGTTTCAGGCTTGTCCTTAGTGGGCAAAATACATATTCACATCAGATAACAGACTTGACAAAACAAGAACATTCCATATTTTTACTGATAAAATTCATAGATATGTCAGCACTACATTGGGACAGTGGTCTTGAGTAGCTTGTTAGCTATTGCTAAACTCACTTGTACATTCTTGCTTCTTAACCATGTGCCAGACAGCTGATTTTGTTGAACCTAGTTTTTGTGCTGGTTATACTGACACTTGTTTGGAATGCGTGGTAAGAGTCAGCAGCAATAAACTACAGGGGCAAGTGACCTCACTGGATTAAACTCTAAACCTTTTATGTACAAAATAATAATGTCGCATAAAATTCAAGAAACAAGTGAGCAGCCAGCTATACAGCTCAATAGACAACACTTAACCCCCCCCCCAAAAAAAATAGTGGCCCTAATGGTACTTTTTACATTGAATGTGAATCTGTTATTAGAATTATTCTATCATGTATGTGTGACAGTGTCCCCCCATCAGTGGCCTCTGTCAGGCAGCGGTGGCGTTGCACGTGGCTGTTTACGTTTCATGTTGTTTCGCATGTGCTCTGTTTAGGTTTATTGCCACGCCCCTCTCAGGTGGAGCATGTTTTGCCTTAGTGTCCGCACCACCTGTGTGTTATTAGGTTGTTTATGTTACTGTATTCTTCCCTTTATAAGCCTTTGTCAAATTGTCATGCCTGACTGTCGGTCATTGATACTGTTTGTTACGTTGGTTTTCTTTAGCTCTGGTTAGTGCACTTTTATGTTGACTTTCATATTGTTCATTTAAACTCTTCAGCTGGAGACTTGCATTTCCCTTCTCCTTTTTTTCCTGCATGATCTACACTTGTGACAGTATGGTTTTTAAGTGGCAGAGCAATTAAGTTTAACTTGTTTAATTATGTCTATTTATAAATGAGGGTGTTTTGCACTTAAAATGTGTACAGATTTACTTCTGAAATGTACAGTGTATGACTTTTGTCTATATTTGCCTTCAGAAACATTCCTCTTCAGTGTCCAGCAGCAGTCTGCCAATACAGCACTTACCTATATAAGGACATGAATATACTAGAACAACAAAAAAACTATGGGTGATATTCAGAAAAAAATATCTGGATTCAACATGCAAAAATACATAATAAACATAAAAAAATACATAAAAACAGTGTTTTTTTTTGCAGGACATACACCCATCTTTGACTAGTTTTACTAGTCACAAAATGGGAGGATTATGCAAAGAAAGGGCTCTCTGCTTTAACTTCATAGTGTCACGTCCTCCTTCTGAAAGGACCCATCCATACGCTGTGTTCCCAGAATTCTGATCACTGAAATTGCCCACTACCCACCTGTTTCACATTCTCATAGGCACCTCATAATCAGATGGATCACTTAAAGACTGCCTCAAGCAAAGTTATGTTTGCAAGGCCTTGCCTAATTGTTCCTGAAAGCAATGTTTGAGCCATTTGTCTTTCTCTGTTTTGATTAGTATGGTTTTTGACTCTGGGCTGTTTTAGACTCATCCCTTTTTTGCTGGATTTTTGTGTCTTTGGAATAAAGACTGCACTTACATCTAGGGTCTGGTCTTCCTATGGAGACACATATAGTCACTGTTCATATCACATCTGATATGCTGATGTACAAAAACATCAGAAACTGTACTTGTGCAAATATGAACACTCTTTATTGTTGTTACAATGAAATACCCATTAATCAAATGTCAAATGCAAATATATACATACTCTCACATAAATTCTCATTGTAGTTGCATAAGTTCTTTAATATTTAACTTGAACCTGAGATAATTTGTGGGGTTTCTAAAGAGTATATAAGGACATACTAAAATCCTGTTATCTGTTCTTAGGCAGCTGTGGTACATCATTCATGCACAGCTGGGCTGCCACCCCACCCTCCACCCCCAACCTTTCTATTATCACGTGTCTATCTGATTGCAGACTTCTCCGCTGGGGTGGGGGGAGGGTGAGAAATAATTTTCTCTCACTCCAGAGTGGAACCTTGTGCCTGACAGGTGTCCTCAGGCTGACAATAAATCAATTTAGATTTGAGAGTTCCCTTTGAGGAGTAGGTAGCTTCATAAAAAGATCCAATTACGTTTGGTGCCTGGCAAATGTCATCTTGTAAGCCTCCCAATAAGATTAAATCGGCCCAAATTAGATTAGTTTTGATTAGCTTTGCTTGTTTGTAGTCTTGGATGTATGGGGTAGACCATGGAATGAGTTACAGGCTGACTCATTTAGCACAGAGCTCCGATGAGTCCCCTTTTGACACTGGTTTTGGCTGTTAAATGGTGTTGGAAAGTAGAATAGTGTTCAAAACAGCCTTTTTCTGCTTATATACCCCAATAACACCAAATGGTCTTGAAAAGCATCAGACTTTTAAGAGCAACAGTGTCTTTTTAACGTCCTCGAACATTTGCACAGTACATGGCAGCTCGTGAGAAATTATCATGATAATGCACAGGGTAACCAAACGTGAAAGGTTGAAAGGTTAGCGTTCTCAGCTTCACCCTCAGGCAGCATCAAGAAACGAGTGGAAGCTGCTGTCTGAGGTGCTGAAAACCAACCTAGCAAGGACCAAACACAAAGCTTATGCCACTTACGACATAGGCTATGCGCTACTGCCAAATATTTCTCGAACATCAAAACGTAATTAAATCACGCAGCCTTGTCTGTAACTTTGAAGCCTAATCGACATCACACGTGCTACTTTTCAATTTTAATTTTTTAATGCTTAATTATCTAAATATCCAAGGAATTGCGTAAATATGGTGAAATGAACAGTTGTACATGCTCAGGACATATTCCCCGCAGACCTCCCTAGCTAAATAGCTTACTCGTCCCTACCTACCGGTAGGCTGTTTTATTCGCGGGAATAATGCCGCTGTCATAGGGGGTGTGTTAACCCGGTCACAATGTTGTGAAGTTGTGGAGGGTTTTTCTCGGTTGCCATGGATTTCTAAAAGCTATTGACCGCGATTGGGTCTCTTTCACTGAGGGTCTTTGTAGAGGGAACCTATTATTTAAAAAAAAAAGAAAAAGAAACACGATTGAATCTTGAGGGAAGCCTTCTCTTGCCAGTTTCCTCAGACCCGACGCATTTGCTCTGTGCGTTAGTGAGCTGCATCACACAGCGCTCGAGACGAAAGCTTAACTGCAGGGACACAAAGTGTTCAGGTAAAGTGTTTATTTTTTTCTGTTTGCGATGCTGTTTATGTGTGATATTTCCTCGGAGTTTGGAAACACTTTGTGCCGAAATGTTTTTTTTTCCCGCTTGTAGCTGACAGTTGAAAATCACCACGGTTCTGTCCGTCGCGGTTGTCTTGTTTATAGCCTGTTGATGACAGTGGAGCATAATCAAAAAGTAGGTTACTGTGTGTATTGTAATTGAGTTTATCAAAATGAACAGACACGTTGGGAGGTAGAGACTTGCCTTAAGATGTAATTTCGGAGTAATTTCACTGAAGGCTGCACAAGAATAGGTTGTATTCGCGCTTACTTCGCCCCGTGACACCGTATGGTCCCACTGCTTCTGTTGCTTACTGTGGAAGGCTAAATACAGAAAGGGAGTTAAATTATTGGTGAACTTGCTGGTGCACATGTGCCTTGTTACACACAATGCTGGCTCCATAAGATAACGATTTATATCAAATGGCATGACATGTTTTTCACAGTTTTTCTATGCAGTTATGAATAAGCACGTCAAGCTTTTGAATTATCTTAATTTTTCATTCAGCCTCACTTATCCATCGTCAGTTATTCAGTCTCATTCAGTTAGTATAGTACCTGGTAATATAACTGAAAGATCCAGTTGAAGTAGGTTTTTTTTTTTTTTTTTCCAGATATGCTACCATATGAAGCTTTGTGCACTATGAATACCTGGAAATATTCACAAGAGTTTGCTTTGAGTCTGATTTCCAGTCACCTTGACAAGTCTGTCCTTGAATAGCACACAAACCACTCACGGCACACTATGCCGGATGCTCGAGTGTTTCCTTTCGCTCTTTCCTCTGTGGTGGACTCTTATCACAACAAGGTCTTCTAGACAGATAGTTATATGAGAAACTATTTGCACACCATTACCACTAATGCTTCAATTTTACAATACAGCCCATTTCCGATCTGCATCAGTGGAGAAACTTGATCAATGTGGCTTTGCTCTAATGATGCAAAATTAAATTATCTCAGAGAGATTGTGTCATGACAGCCAGATGAGTTACCACAATTTAATGACAGCAATTAAGGGCACATTAAAGGCAGAAGGCAGGCTACTGTCAGAAGACTCTAGTGCTTTGAGGCTTTGTAATTGAATTGAGTTGGGTGAAGCAGTAGTTTATCTGTTTTTAACAAAGCATTCAAAGAATAGAGAGAGAGAGAGAGAGAGAGAGAGAGAGAGAGAGAGAGAGAAAGTGTTATGAGTCAGACTCTCCTGTACTGATAGTGCATTGAGTGTGTTGGCAAAAAGAGGATAAGCATCACAGTTACATTCATTGAACTGTGGTAAATAGAGGTGAGATTTCCTGTGTTTAATCAAATGTCTTTAATATACAATGACTGCAGGAGCATGAACAGGCACTGTTAAAAATAAACCCCTTTTCAGATGCAGATACTGAGCTCAAAGGGATGATAAATTGATTTTGTAGTGCTTAACATGATAAAAGAAAGGAAAAAAAAATCAAAATTGAGTTACTCGGATGTCTTTCACATTTTGGGGGAAGTTTTATTTTTAGCTATCCCCTCTGTACACATCACCAGTTTAAAAAACACGCTACTCCCATTCTAATTTCACAGTGCTACATAACTTACACAAATAACTATCCCTTCTGTTAAATTTGTCACTGTAGTTGGATTTTATTAGTCAAGCTCTCATGAATATCCCTAGATGGACTCTCTCACCACTTGAGTGTGCCAAGTTGCGCCTATTCAGGCCACTAGTGCCCAGTAGAGAAAATTAGGGCAAATTCCTCTCAGCATCCCCCAAATAATGAAACTCATTACTCCAATGGAAGTAAAATCTACAGCTCCACCTGTCCATGGGCAAATGTCAGCCGGTTTGCCTGGCTTGGAAAGTTAAGGCAGTTCATACTAACCACACTACATGAAACTTCATCTGCTTTTTCTGTCCTCTAATCCAGAGGGATGACTGCACTCCCTCATGACCCAACTCTCCTGCAAAACTGCTGTTGCTTCTTTTGCTCCCTGAAAATATTCATTGAGCATCTCGATATTTTTATCCACTCATCACAGCCAGAGATCAAATCCGCAGTCAACAGTGGTACCTCTCATTTCCATGTGGAGCTTTCGATTCAGTCAGTCAGATGCATTTACTTTGGAGGCAGCTGCACCCTTGCCAAAATATGCCCCCCCCCCAGTCCAATTATACAAAGCCTAGTGTAAAGTCTTCTGAGGCAGGATGGCATTAACTGGGAAAGATGACAGGAGAGGGTTGGGTTGGGATCATGACTGGGTTGGGTGGGGGAGTTTTTGTCTAAAAAAGAAAGGAAAATGCCAGAAGAGATCATATTACAGCATTTACTGTGTGGCAATTCGCTGTGGACAAGCTCTCATGACCAGCCAATAGCTTTCACCTGGAACAATGTAAAGTATACCACTCAGCTTTAGTTTGGGCTCTTAGATTCACATTTGTCATGTGTTATTACTTTCCAGTCCCTTTTTGTCTATAGACATTGAAGCTTGGCTTTAGTTCAGTAGCTAATGCACTTACTGAGTAGAAAGATACCGATGCCCAGTCAAACTGAAAGTGCACAGGCAACGTGGGCCATTTCATTTGCACTGTGTGTTGGTGTAATAAAGCTTTGTCTGACTTCTATTTACTCTACATCCACTCTTCCTGGCAGCAGTGTCCCTAGAAGCCCCTGCCTTTGTTTTTTTTCCCCCTTTGCATGTATCTCATGGCTTTTTGTGTATGCTTTTCAAAAAGCCTTTGCTTTTCTGTTTCATCTCATCATCTCCTGTTATCACTCACAGATTCCTTTATGATGCCAGAAAAGGGTGACTTTGGGGAGAGGTTCTCGTACACGCGTGAACGCATGTGAATGAGATGCCGCTCCATCCGCTCGGTGCTGGTGGAAGGGGGTGCAGGGAAGGTTAAGGGGGAATGGGGCGGGGCATTGCAGGGCATCGACCGCCGGAGACCCCGTATCTTATTAAACAGACCGTCACAGGACTGGAACCAGTGAATGGCCATAAACAATTGCAGACCGCACGACACGGCCAATTAATCAGCGGTTTCCATTGAAGGACAAACCTGAAAGTGGGGTCAATGTTATCACATGTGCTCAGGGTTCCTTTGCCCGGTCCGCTCTGGAGGGGAGAACAGAAGAGAGAGAAGCACGTCTGCTCTGCTGGCAAAGCTGCTTTGGCCCCCTATGGCCAAAAAGCACCTGGTTATGACAATTTCCATGCCACTTGCTAAGTATGAAATAATGTGACACATGACAAAGGGAGGTATGAAGTGGTGAATGTATGAGTTGTTATATGATGCTGGTTGATGAAAAAGAAAAAAAAAACAGTAGCTGTTAATGTTTACTAACGCATTTTTCAAGAGACACGTCCATTTCTGTTCCTCTGTAGCTTAGCGGTTCATTACTGAAAGCCTGATATGGTTCTGGAGCACCCTCTGGCTGATTTGTCTGTTATACTGGCAATGACAGCAACAGGAGAGCCAAGATTTGCTCAATGGCAAAGAGAGCAATCAATATCACCAGCTCAGACGTATTAATCGTGGCACTTTGAGGGATAGAAGCCCAAAAAGCCCACCATGCTTATGTTAGGTGACTTATATGAACATTAGAAGATTATCCTTGATAAGCTTATTAAAAGGGTTGAATGTGTTCACATTTCTTTTTAATAAGATTGGTACTTCCAATGTAACACAGCCTATTCTAGGCCTACCCAAAGCTAGCGTGATATAATAATACACAATAAGCTATCCACTGCTTACCCCAACCCTGATCCCCCCCCCCCCCCCCACACACACACTTCCATGCCTTAGGTCATATTCCATTTTATGGAGCTTATCTCTTTTACAAATCCCTGCTGGTGTAGGCTTTAAACCTTGAATGTGTGGGGGATGGTACCAGAGAAACAAGAGGAGCTTAGCTTCTGAAGTCTACTCTGACACGTTCACAGCATGAGATATGAAATAGTGGGATACCGTGGTACAGACACAAAATATATGTCCCTTTAATGTGTACGTGAGATACTTCAATGTCTCTGATATAGATACGTGTCTAGTAAAGTCGCCTCGGCGCGAAACGTAAAGCTTGCGACATAGCTTGCCATAATTCAACTGACTGCACAGTATGGCTGGAAGCGGGTAGGCTGCCGAATATATGCATAAGGACAAGAACCATAAAAATGATGGATGCTCTTGACTGGTGGTGGAATAGCAGCACATTTGAGAATGTGTTTTAGGGGTTCGGACAGAGTTGAACAGACACCCCGCAGAGACGGAGTGGAGAAGACGAAAGGATGGGAGTGAGAAAAGATGAAGGAGGGTGGATGTGACAGCCATGTGGACCCAGAAGTTTGCGGCGGTAAAAGGGCCCATTGTGCCCAGGGACGTGATATGAAACATGCAGGGGTTTCCCCTTCGCTCCAGCCCCTCTCTATCTCAATACAAGGGTATGCCATTCAGAAACTTGGAGGAACATTTAATGGAGCAGGGTTTGAGCCCTGTTGCGCCTTTAACAAACACGTTCTCTTTCACCAATGTTAAACAGAACTGATTCACAGTAAATACAAAGCACTAATTCTGGAGAATTTAACCAATTGATAATATGCAAGGTACCTTTTGTGCTGGGCTTTGTACCGAAAGGCAAATTACTACATATGTCACATTTGCCATTGCATATTGTCAACAGACACCCAGTGACTCAGTGTAAACATCCAACTAGGCCCATCTGCATATCGAGCTTGCAGCAAATATGGGTGCCAGGTGCTTTCTCTCCCACGATTGCCTATGTGGCTGAACAAATTTGGTTCAGTGCTCTGCCTAATGCATCGTTCCCTTCTCTTGTTTAGCATGAGCTATGTCCCCGATAAACTGTCCTGTTTGGCACGGCCCATAATGCCTGTTCATCAAGCAAACAGAGGGGCAGACCCACGTGCAGGCAACCTCAATGGGACCCATTCAATCTGCGTGCTATAGGGAGATGCACTGGCCCCCAGCTGATGAAGCTGCACCAGTAGTGGCTTACGGTGTGGCATTTTGCTGCATGTCCTCATCTACTCTGAATGGCAAAAGCTTGTTTATAGGCAGAGCCATGCCTGGAGCCTGACACCCTTATCCCCTAATGGAGGATCAGTGGGCTGATGATGAGCTTTGATTAGAATAAAAGAGTGTGGAGAGCATGCTAAGTGACTGGGTTACGTCGGCTAAATCAACAGCTTAAGCAGTTCAGCTTCTAGAGCTTAAAGATGTACATTTACAACAGCAGTGCTGGCAACCAGCATACAAGAGAAGGAGGAACACTTTCGTTTTACTCTTTCTGTCTTTTATGTCTCAGATTTAGGGAGGGTTGGTCCAAAGCGCAACAGAAACGTCAAATAAACCAGTCCGTTTTTATCCTATTGATCAAATCCCTATAAAATGTCCAAGTGCTCTATGTCTCACAGCAAAAGGTCATTTGGAAAATCTTCAAGATATTTAATAGGGGTGGTGCAAAGGCACAGTCTTTGTGCCTGTTCTTGGCATCCCCGAGCTGTAAAACTGCACTGAGGCCAAAGACACAGTGATGGTCCAGATCTTAATGTTCTCACCCTGCAGAAACGGCAACTGTTGTTGCAATAACTCTGCCAAACCAGTCAGAGTGCTGGGACAATTAATCAGTGTTATGCTTGGGGACTTTACCCCATGTCCGTAATTACAAATTTGACCCAGGAAACACCTGCAGAGAACCAATAACCTTCTGACCTCATTATTTTTCTCACTGCACTGTCCAAATAAAACCCAGGCACCAATTTGTTTGATGCATCGATATTTATTAGGAGAGAGAGCTCCTACCATTCCACCACCTTCCCACTTCATATTTTAAAGTGTCCCAGTGTCTACAAACCTGGAATGGTTTGGCCGTAAATTACTCTCCCGAGATTTCCAAGAACAGTGCATTCTACTCGGAGAATCAGTTTACTGTTTCTCATAAGATTCTGAGTCTTTCTATATGTATGGACCTTCTGTGCTTTCAGCAATTCAGGCAGCAGATTGCATTGTTGTAAGCCCAAGCAGAAGAACGCAGTATTTTCGCACCACTAAACCAAATCACGGCTGTGTGGCATGCCCTATAGTCTTTCATTGGGTCTCTTTGCCGTGGAACATCTGAGCTTTGAAATATCGTGTTTCAGCTTCAGAAGCATTGTTTCTTTCCATTCCATTCTCATTAAAATGCTCTCAGCCTCTCCCAGCATGCAGCAGTCTCCAGGCTGCCAGTGTGTTGATTAATTAATTTCAAGATACAGGTCTTCCAGGTGAATTAACCTGGAAGGATAAACATACTGATGATTGGATTTTGTTTGTCTCGCGCTACTACACCATGTAACTACATGCGCCCCAAGGCATTCTTTTACTCTCATTTTTAAATATGAGCCTCAGAAAATGTTTGTGGCAGGTTGCACTTTTAGCTGACAAAACACTCTTCAGTCTGTGGAAGGCAATAGAAATTTACAGGGAAAATGTTTCAGCATCGCTCCTTGGAATATGAATAAAGTATGGGTGTATTTGCCTTGCCTCTTTTAATCCTGAATAAAACGGTCTACTTCAAGTGAAAAAATTAGTTTATTATAAGCTAATTCCACAAAACCAAATTTATGGAAAGCTACTGTAGCTTGTCCATAGTCATTAACAATGCAAGTGTTCTTAAATGAGTATTCTGTATTAAAATCATAATTGGTCATTTTTTGTTGTGAAGTGAGTTTAGAGGGATTTTCCATTAAGATAACACTAAATAGGTGGTGTGTTTGGCTAAAGTAACTTTTTACGAAGGTTTTTTTCCCCCCATCCTTATACTGAAGATGCCACATATCATGCCCCTTTACCTGTTAGACCTAATCTCATTTTGTCCAGCTACAGTGTCTGGGGAATATTGACTTCATCAAACAAACTGAGTTTATGGTAGATAATCACATAATAAATTATAGATTTTGTATGATATTCTTCTTTAAATCAAGGGATTACAGACATAAGCTAGCTGTAAACAGACAAACTATGCACAAAGATCTCTTAGTGCAAGAGATATCATAGTCGCAACTCTTAAACAACTCTTTCACTCTCTTACACTCACTCACTCACTCACTCACTCACTCACTCACTCACACATACATACAAACATGCACATTTATGAAGGAATAATGTCAAATATGTGTTTATTTCAAATTTAGGGATATTCCCATGAGCCTTGATGAATGAGATTCATTTGACCGTATACTGGTCTTTGCTGTTCCTGTGTAGCTGAGAGTCTGAAGCATTAATTCGTCAGTCTGATGACTGCAAGCTTCTTGGAAGTGCTCTGTTACATGACTCACTCCAAAAATGGCTGCTAAATTCGTTTAACTCTTTTGACAGTTATTGTGTACTTTGACATGCAGAGGAGTAATGCTAACAAAACCCTTTGTCCCAGCATTCCTTTGTTAACGTTATTTGGACATGATGAACGCTACAGCTTTCAGCCACACTAAATGTTCATATGCGTAGATCCAAACTCGAGCTATGTTTGGCACTAAATGTCCATGACAGAACAACAGTAACCACGCCACGAGTTTTACTCAACTTTACCCCTTTACAGTGACATGCGCTACTTATCGGTCACATCGTCAGCTGTATCTGGCTTTAAAGCGATTCCTCACCTTGGCTCCACAGACATGTAACCTGCTGTGTGTGTTAATGTATACTGTACCTCTTTCCTTCCCCATTAAACGGACCTCTTCACGCTCCAGTTGGCAAATGTCACAGATCTTGAATGTGTCAAATTAAATTGTATGGTGCAGGTGTTCCTGCTCTGTTGAATGTGACCCTTGCAGGGACTTGCACCTGAGTGCCAGTAATTGGACAGCCACACTGTCTATCATAGAAACGGCATGGCCAAACAAGATCTGACCATAGTTTCACAGGTCGTCAGCCATGATTGACAGGCAGGTCATATTTGATTTACCACAGACCACTAAGCGCATTTTTCAGAACTGGTGTGTTTAGAGTGGTTGAAGCTGTTCTTTATATGATTATTTTTCATTGACTTAGGCTAAGCTGGTTACCATGGGCAACCTGTATCACATGGGACCCCTGATGGAACTATTAGAGTGTGAGATGCCTTTGGCACTAAGGCAACACACACACACACACACACACACACACACACACACACACACACACCCACACTGAAAAAAAAACAATTTTGAATGCTTTGCTCTGCCTCTGTGTGTGCTGTTGCTAAAACAGTTTTTTTTTCATATCTGAATCACTACCCATCCAGCCTCATTCCCAGGTACACACACCTTTTGCATGCACAAACACACAAAGACACACAGAAACACACACATACCCCCACAGCCCCTCCCCACACATTTCTCTGCCTTGCCTGTGGTCAGGATGCCCTTGTTTTCTGTGTATTGTGGTCTCCCACTGTGCGACTACAGAGTAGATGAGAGAGAAAGTGGGTAAGTGAGCAAGAGCAAAGCAGTGTTAAAACAAAGTAGGAAGACAGAGTTCAAAGCACACACACTTACGTTCCCCTCCTGCTGTTGCGTATCTAATGTCATTACCAATGTACAGGGACCCTCTAAATAATGTCACTTGTGTTTACAGTCTCTATGACAAAACCAAAAAATACAGCACCCTTCCTTTGCTGCGTGCCGTTAATACCCCGAGAGCACCAAAGAAACCGTTAACCTCTGACTTCATTTTCAGTGGCGCTCATGCAAGCTTCTGTCAATTCATGCTGGAATTGTTGGCATTCGCCTCGCTGGAAGCGGACGTGCTTTGCCACGCCAGAACTGCCTTTGATCCAGGCCATTGAATAGTGGCCACACTGTTCTTTGCCGTGGCTGGTAACCGTCTCAGAACACAAGTCGGTCTCGGCTGATACACTCCTGCTTAGCAGGAGCTGTTCATGGAGCTGGATGGCGTTCCTAGGCTCCCCTTGGCGCTGCCAATTGAAATTTCTCATGGTGTACCCCACTGGACGTCATAAAGAAACACGAAAAGATTATTGTTGATGTAGAAGTGTTACGGAGTAACAAAGATGCACGGCAGACAAAGGCGGTCATTGAACGGGGCGTCGTAATCTGGGACTTCAAACTAGCCCATCCACCGACCCTTTATGCAGGCTTAAGGCTTCATTACAACCACACAGAGACCTTTTGTTGCCGTAATGACTTCTTTCATCTTTTCTGCTGTGTAAATAATAGAAAATGGATTGGTAGCAGCCCTGCTGTCAGAAGCTGCTGGGAGTATGTTAGCATTGGCAGTGGAGTCACGTCAGCCTGCTTTTGTGCTATGAAGTGTGGATGGCATAACGGGAGCTAAACCAGTGCTAGCCCAGAATGCTAACGCGAACATTCCATCACTCATACTGAGACAGGGAAAACTACTAGCGCTTGAACATAGCAAAAAAGCCCATTCTCCCTCTCCCGAGCTGCAAGTGATTACTTTTTAAAGCCGTTTTTGTCTCCCACTTGAATACGTATGGGATGCATCTGGCTTCTTGTGATGGAGGTGGGAGGGGCTAAGAGCTTTACCTGTCACTGTCAGTGAAGGACAGGTGGAGTGAGCAGATATGCTAGGAATTCATGAAGGCGCGCAGCCTGGAAACGGATGATTGCACTCCACGCTGTGGCTGACAAACAATGGCCCTGTTCTTCCTTCTTGCTGACACGCATTAAAGGGCAAACCTGAGCAGAACTGAAGTGCACGCCACGAGTTTTGGCAAGTGGCAAGGGAGACGGTTTTTATGAGAGAACGGTTATAAGACAGGGAGGGTGAACAAGTTTTGCATTTAGACAGGCTCACAGCTGCGACTTCATCAATCACCATCAGGCCGGTTTCCGGTGCGCTGTGCCAAATGTGTGCTCTTAATGATTTATTGAAAATTTTTACACATTCAGCAAGTCATGGTGTATCAGTTAATTGCTTGAATACTTAATCTGACTAATCGACAAGCTAAATCAATGTATGCTAAATGAATTTGGAGAATACCTCATCATTTAAAGTGCACTAGTCACCAGACGAATCAAGTCTGTTTAAGCATGGCCCAAGCTCAATGCAAACTCAAGCATTCGGAATGGAATGAAAACAGAGTCTGTATGAGGTCCTCAGAGAGGGTGGGGGTGGGGGGGTAGGGTAAAAGAGAGAGAGAGTAACATGGGCTATGTCATAGATGTGCTACTGGGAAATGTAGGCTGTGTGCTCGGAGCTTGAATGAAGACAGACAGCACAATCAGCAACACTGGAAGCCCATGAGTGGGGGATGTTTCTACAGGAACTGCTGAGGGAGGGAAGTAACACCACTTCCACCTTCGTTAAAATACAACCATTACAGACCAGAGGCCCCAAGACTACATCAACCTCTTTTTGCTACATTTGCAGTTTCTACAGGCTCATTTCACACATGCGACCAATAAAATATTGGCTGCGGGACATTTGCGTGAATCTGTGAGCTCCTGAAAGTGAATCAACATTATGGAAGGAAGCTCCCTTTCTTGCTACATCTAAACAGCAAATAGTCTAACTCTTCCATAGGCAACTAATTGGGGTTTTGGCCTTAGTTTACGTTCATGTAAGTGGTGGTTTCCCACTTGCTGTATTAGGCATTTCAACAGGAAAGGAGGTGCAGTGGTGTCTGAGGTGGGGGAAGGGAGTGCTTCTTTGGGTAATGGTGTAGCACTGCCTCACACTCTTAATTATATTGACATATTCTCACATCCACTTTCTGCCTTTCTCTGCCGACAGTTCAGAATTAAAGACACCAAGCTGCAGAGAGATGCCCACCAACGTTAACATGGAGATGCAGGGTAATACTATCTACATTCATCAAACTGTCACTAGGGGTGCCGAAAATGGAGCAAGTCAATACAATAAGGCGACAATGCACATTAATCAACTCTGTTTACAAAGTGTTTCAGCGACCATCACCAGCGGAGATCACAGTTGCATGAAGCAGAGTGCTCTTTGTGGTTGGATGTTGATTTTTCAAAACCAGAGAAGAAGTTGTGCACTGGTTGCTCTTTCAGTTTCAAATTGACCCTGTCAGATCTATAAGTATCTGATTTAACGCTCGAAATTCCTAACAGGCTAAGAGAACTTTGCTATATCACTTGCTTAGAAGAGGATTCATTTCTGACTTCTGAACGTCATGTTATTCTATGGGGATAATCGGTTTGAGTTGACATAACCAAGTGCTCAGAACAGGGTTTAACACTGAAATGGATATTTAATGTACAGAAATCATCTGAGGTGGCTTACTCATCGAACACTCATAGGTTGGTAAGGAAACAACTGAAAAACCTTTTGCTATAAAAAGCAAAATGTGATGACCATTTTACTGGATTTAATAGCATGACTAATCTCATGGATTTTACTTTCTTTTTGGGTGGTGATTCAGAGGACTCATGCAAAAAACATATTAACGCGTGCGTGCCGACATATGCATTCACATAACAGACAGATACAGGTCACTTGAATTATGAATGTGAACCTTCAATATCTGAACAAAAAAAAAAATGGAATTGAACAATGTGGCTTGTAATGTGAGCGTAGCCTTTTATGTTTTTTTTCTGTGCACTTTCCAAAATAAAGAACAATTACTTTTCAGACAGGTTAGACAGTCTCCAAAAGAGGTAGTATGTGATTTCTATTTTGGATGGCACAGAGCAAAAATAAAAAGGGGAAAATAAATTGTGTATAATTCCTCTTAAATGTGAACAAAGAGACAACTGAGAAGAACTTCAGACAGTTTAAAAAAATGAATAGTGATATTTTGTCAAGTTGTCTTTTACGTAACAGTCATTTAGTTTCTCCTTTTTATTTCATGTATCATTTTTAGCCTATGCAAATACTCAGTTATTGCTGTCACAGCAGCAGACATTGATAATAATTAGACTGGGGCTTCTGGGGCCCCTACCTGATGCAGATCGATACTTTTCATTCTTTAGATCCACAAGCCATGCAGAACAGGGGGTATCAAAAGGTGACAGTGTGTTATTAATGGTATTCTATTTGATGCATCACCACTGCTTAGGTGTGATTTTATTAGAGATGTAATGCGCTTCGGCAGTTCTACTCTGTTGAGATATCTGGTTTGAGCTAACAGGAGGGGTACGAGTCATTTGTCTCAGTTTTTCATTTTTCATTTTATTCCTAATCAGCACATTCTTTGTTCCATGCTGGTCTCCTCCTTGTACAATAACACGTACTACTCAGACTGTGTGAATATGTGGGAAGTAATTGCCCACTATCTAATGTCTTGTGCTGAAGGACCTGGACATAACCACAATAAAGCGGCAGCACTCATCCCTGCCCACATGGTTTTCACAGATGTAGCCTTATAGAAAGGAGACCAAGGGGAGACGTATTTCATTTGTCTTTTCCTGCCATTTCTGGACTTCGATCTTTTACTGGAGCATTATTTAAATTTATAGGTGCAGCATTTCTTAAAAAGGAAATCTCCTCTGTATTGTAAATGACTGAACTCTGGTGCTGTAAATCTGCCAGACCTCTCCAGCACTCTTTAATCTGCTTACCCGCCAGAAGTTCAATGCTGAAAAGGCCGTCCTGCCACCAGCAGAATGAAAGGGAACGTATCCAGCACCCCAGATCAGATCCTTATGTCCAGAACAGACCAAACCCCTCATTGTAACTGGCTGTTTGATGAGGAGAAAAACACTACTCCACGCTCACTTTGATCAATTGTCTTTGGCCCAGTAACCTGATTTTGTGTCTATTTTTCTTATCAGAGGGAATGCTGATTGATGTCTGGGAGAATACCCCCCCCCCCACCCCTCACAAATTCATACCACCTCCCATGTCACTACTCTAGCGGGAGAGCAGTTTGGACAGTTTCAACTTTTTACACACATTGAAAACTTTGTGTCCTGTGTGCCTTCGGAGCAATTATGTAAATTAAGAGCATGTAAAGCCATGAAATGTCACACACACACACACACACTGATGTGTTGTGATTGCGCTCTGTACGTTTTGGGGTGGAAGCGGCAAAGCAGATTTTCTGACATGAGCGTTTGACTCTGGTTGCAAGATAGTAGCTGGGGGATTGGGGGATTGGGGGGGTGGGGTGGGGCTGCGATATGGCACTTCACTGACCAAATGTCCTGCTGTGTCCACACAGCATTGGTCTGGCGCTCCGATCAATGGTAGCCAACTGCCAGCAACAGCAGACGGGGATTTCTGCTCTGTTTATTACAAAGCTCTTAACAGGAATTAGGATCAGATTTGTTAAGAACTAGCACACTTTTGGTTGTGCGTGAAGATGGAGGTAGCTATGTATGTTTTGCATTTCTTGCATTCATACAACAAAAAAGAAAAGAGTAGGTCGTTTTTAGACAATTTGGCCTTTTTTTAACCACGTTAACATGATGTTAACTCTGAGACATGTAAACTCTGAGACACCAGGCCTAGGTACAATCACAAATCACAGCTTACTCAAAGAAGAGTCACCAGGAATAGAAGCCCACAAGGACATGGTGCAGGTGAACTCACTTAACTTGCCTTTAAACAAGCTTAAAACCAAAAGAAAAACAATTATAAATGACCAGTCTGCATTTCTCTCCATTCTCTTCATCTAACTGCTCACTTCTGTAATACCCTGAGAGTGTGTTGTCTACTAACTCCATTGCCCTGTTTCCTCTGCTTATAAACTCATCATCTGACATGCGATTCCATTTAGCCAAAGTAGACTTTAGAGCAGGGGTCCTCTGTCAACCTCGGAGTTCCTCCTCTAATGAGAAGTCTTTAGTAAGAACTGAAAGACCTGACATTTGCATTCAGATAAACTCCCAGGAAGTGTGTTTGTGCACTCCCCTTGTTATTTTCTCCTCATAATTTTAAGATAAAACCCCTGTTTCTATGGCACCTACAGCGTCCTGCCAGAGAACGCTGCTGACCGATGAGCTGCAAGTGAAGAGTTCTTAAATGCATAACTCGCTCGTTTATAGTGAACCAGCCCCCTATATAAACTTCACATTAACCATCAGACGATGCCCCCCAACATCCCCCCCCTGCAGTGACCTGCCAGACTTTTAATATGAGCAAAAATGGAGGGAACTATAAATCTCGCTTTTTAACTGAGCCTTTCACGGAGGCACAGGAAGACGAACAAGTCCTCTTATTCAGTGCCTTCCAAAATGCAAATGCCCCTGGCCCTTAACACTTTTTTCCCCCTTTAGTGTGGTTCCCATGTCACAGTGTAGCGGAGAGTGGCTCAGTGGCTTCTCGCATGTGCCGCGTTGGAGATGTGGAAAACAGGAATGCGTCCCCAGAGCGGAGAAAGCACAAGTCGCCCGGACTTGCCGTGTGCAGTCTGGTGACATTATTCGCACGCTGCTGACGGTGATGAGCTTTTGTCCACATTAAAGCCTGGCATGCCGATTTCTCCCTCTCGGTGAGAAACTCTGTTGTGTAAGAAATTTGGTAGGAAACATAAGGACTTATCACTTCACAGTTTCCTTATTATACATACTAATGACTTAGGAAGATACCCTCAGTAAGTCACAGAAACCAGAAGACACGCATCCAGAATGAGTAGGCCTGTTACTTGTCTTACCAATTTGATATTTTACTGTGATGCTGCAAGGGTGGCAATAAGTGATATCCTAACACACTAGTCACTAGTGAACATTTATAACCATAGCCCTAACTGATTTAGGTGTCGTGTGCATAAGATGAAGAACACTCATGCCCTCCACACCTTTAACTTGAACGGAGAAAATGCCAACAGCAACTTGATTTTTCTGAGGTCCCTAAGTTTCCATTACAGAGTGAACTGCCACTTGCGTTTTGAGTTGAGGTGCTTCCTGGGATGGGAAACAAAACGCAGGTGCTGCTTTGCCGCCGAGGATCACGCGCCCTGTAGTCAGGAAGTGCACTGTCGCACACTCTAATGAGTGAGCGCCAGCCAAAGCGAAAGCAATTACATCCTTATCTGGGATTCTGCAAGGCCAGAGTCACCAACTTCAGAATGGAATCCACAGGCTGACTGGTTGGCTTCTGCTGGCCCAGATCCAGCCTTACCTTCGCAGCCCGTAATAAAAACGAGCTTAGCAGGACACTTCCTTTACCTTCAAAGAGCTGGATTCCCAAGCAGAATCTAATTTTATGCATTGGAAATAGTCAGGCACATTCCCTGATACATGACATCAAAGCTCCCGTGTGATCAGCGTGTGGCAGGTTGTGGCCACACACGATGCAGAATATAAGTGCATGTGTGTGAGTGTGTTTTAAACATTGGATTTTATTTTATTCCTAATAACATTTCACCCAACTGATAAAAGGCTATTGTGTAGCTAAAATAGAATTAAATATAGCATAATACACAGTATACTGTTTGTTGTTTTGTCTGCATACCTTTTCTCTTGGGGTTTAAATGTATTGTATTTTCGTGAGACAACAAAAATGAAAATCTGACAGCACAGCCAGACATAGATAGGTGTCAAATTAGGTTTTCCTGTCAGTTCATTTATTTATTTTTTTATTTTTGTTGTTTTTTAAAGAATCAGTCTCAGCAAGCTCCTGACAGCGGGTAGTTCAGTTTCCACACATATGAAAGAATTTTGTATGACACTCAGAACAATGTATTTACCCTAACATGCTTATTTTTGAGATAAAATGTCTTTTATTCAATAAGGTGAAAAGCGTAAAGCTCATAATTTTAGCATACATGAATTTTCATGAGTGCTATCTAGGGACATAACCTATTTTCTTTTCCATAACATCTATTTCCTTTCTTATTTTTCCTACTTCTTTTCTTAACCACTTTGCCAATTTTCTCTGGAGAGTGAGTACCCCAAGAGTGGGATTGTTTTGACATATTTGCATTGTTTGATGTAGTTCAACTCAAAAGCAACCAATAAAGGGTTTGACTACCCAAACTAACATTGTGGGCAACAGCTGTTGAGACCAAGCTTCAGTGACCTCTGAGATAGACAGCGACCTAGCACGCTGTTTGAGTATCTGGGTGCAAGCAAACAATCTGTTACACGTACTTGTGTGAGATCAGGCCTCACCGGGCCTTTCTTTGTTATTCTCTGAACATATGTTCCTGCAGAGCAGATTATTGGAATATTGCTCAAGTATTGCAGCATGATTTGAAGGGACTCTATTTGTCTGCACTGTTTCTCATCTTTGAAGTCTTTGTCAGCAGTACACAGCGAGCACTCACTATTCAAACAGCAGCTATTATAGTTCAGCTGCATAGGTAGGAGTGAAGTTAAATAAAAGCGTAGTCAGACGAAGACCCATCTGTCTCTTTGGTATTCACTTGAATAGTCCTGTGAGAAACTCACATTTTTTGACAGGGAGGTGTCATTTCCACAAATGGATGATCAGTGTTAATGGCAAGGAGACCCAAGCAAGAGTGCTGGCATGTGCAATGCATGTGAAGTTTGAGTATATTGAGTGAGGGTGAGTTGAAACAAACCAGTGGAACAAGGACATGCGTTTCCTTCAGCCGAGTAGCAAGTCTCCTGAGAGTGCCATTAACACCCGTTCAGCATAGCTCGCTAGAGCCGGACACAACCCCCCCCCCCCCCACAGCCCCCCACCCGCTCGAGCACTTCTCCGGCCCTCTGACCGTCATACATTACCCATGTCCAGCACTCTCTAATTTGTTTCACACGCCATAGTTCATAGAGTAGTGGCGAATTATGGTCCCGCTGTCTATGTGATGTTTAGTATTAGTGTCTGCTTTCTAGTGGGGGGGGGGGGGGGGGGGGCGTAAAGAATGAATTGGTTGGAGCAGAACGATTTTGCAATAAGTACATTCCAGTACAGGATAAAGGTAGAACAAAACATAGAATATTCTGTGTTGGGGTTAGGGGATGTGGGGTGGTGAGGTTAAGGTGGTGGGGTCTTGGGACAAGAACAGCTAGTTAAAGAATGGTGCAAATCTTTTTGAGAGAGCTCTGTGTGCTTGTCTGGCAATAACTCGATGCCACAGCAAACACACAAAGGGCCGCTTTTGATGCGACTTTGACAAAGGTGACACTTTAACCCCCCCCCCCCCGAGCCCTGGCAGTGCTTTCAAGCCTCCAGAAAGATAACTTTCAGAACGTCTCATACGAATCAGACATACATGTCTTCCCTGAAACCCCTTTCAAGAACCACACTCTCCCTTGATGGAGACATTGGAAAGCCTTTCAAGCATGCTAAATGTGGAAACTATTTTCCATTATTGAGATGGAACAGGCCAGCCAGATTATCCAGATTTTCAAAATAGATGAATTGTGATATAGGCTGGGGCTTTTTTTTCTGTGTAATTGCAGTGTGTTAGGCAAAACAAGTATGGAATTTCACTTGAAAGTATGTCATACAATAAAATGGCTAAAGTGAACTGGTTCTGTTTTAAAGTAAAGTTGTGTGTGGATTATAAAGCTATGGGGTGGCCCAGCATCTTAAAAAGACATAAGTGGACACTTATGTGGTTCTATGGTCATGTCTTGGGGCAGCTTTAAGGAAATTGCCTGCACGTTTGGTCCGCTGGGTTCAGAGATACCAGATGTGCACTGCAGGTGCAGATTATGCACTGTCTTATGAGTCTGTGGGGGTCATTGCACTGTAAAATATGGGCACTTCGGTTACAGACAGTGCTTGGGAATATTTAGGGTTTCCTCTGGCTGTATTAAACCCAGAGTGCTTTAAATGTTTTAATGTTGATTCGCATTGAGGAGAAACTCCTATAGTACTCAGCAGGTTATATCCCAGAACATGCCCTAAATCATCTAATGGATATTTTTTTTGACACTTTTACTGCTTAGGGGTACCCGATAGTATTACACATTTTACATTCACACGTTATGTGTAATAATATTACATAGTCGGCCGTCTCATTATGTGACTCAAGGCATCTACCAGTTGCAAAGAAGCTGGCTTGTGCGGCAGGTTTGTGATAGTTCTGTAATTTAAAGTAAAGGGTTCTAAAATCCTTCCTTTCCAAATGGCTTTTCAGACTGAATGTCCCAGCAATCAGGTGCCATTTGCCAGTGAGGTAATTAAACAGCACAATTGTACGAAGCCAGCAGGGACATTTGCATATTAATGCGGATTCTCAGCACACCTTCTATAATTCTGCCTACAGGCTCCACTACCTGCCATCTCCTAATTAGCTTTGAGGAAGGAAAAATTGCAGCTTTCTGAGAACAATAAGAACACATCTTTCCCACCAGTACGGAACCTTCTGGCAAAGAGCTTGTATTTTTTCCCTCTCTCCAAAGTGTGGGAACAGAACATATTTTTTAATTTACCAGTAACTAGTTTTATGTTGGTTTGTTTATATTTTTTACTCGGTTCTATAGATCATATATGTGATAATGGCAATATATAAAGTGCTGTGTAATGAATGTGTTGAATTATTGAACAGCACTGAGGCCAGTGCACAAGCTGTGCTTGGTTTCATTTGTTCAGTGGACTTGCTGCAAGGACACAGATAATATTCTTGAATGTTACAACTTTGAATTGTGGAATGAATGTGTAATCACTGCACACACTCTCAGACACACATGCACACGCACCCACACACTCACTCATATTTATCCTTCATAGATATTTAGCTTTTTTATTTATCATGCAGTAGACTGTTTTGGTTTCTTGGGAACCTGGTGCAGTTGTGACAAGCATACCAATTCACACACCTTGTTTTCCCCTTCAGTGGCGGAGCACTTGCAAACACGAGTTCGCTCAGGTGAGGATGATCCTCGATGCATTTTTACACTGCTGGATTAGAGGTGTATTATAACACTACATGGCCCGTACCTCATCCAGGCCGGCGCCCAGGACTCCACAGACAGACGTCAAGCTCATCTCTCCTTAAAAGGCATCCGATACATGCTGGGGTCTTATCCTGTGCCCACTGCCCAGAATTAGCCCATGTTATATCTCATTAAAAGCAGGTAACGTGTGTGTGTGTGTGGGGGGGGGGGGGGGTGGATAGATAGGGATGCTTCCCAGAAACATTAATCTCTCTTGTTGGGAATCTGATTTAGCTGCACCGGAGGTGTTTGATGCCGCCATAGCTTCGCACGCTCTGTCTGGAGTGCTTGGGGATGGACCTTGTCTGCTCACAGGTGGGAAGATGATGGTGATAATCCAAACAGCAACAATGCCTGCAGGGCTTCTGCATTAAATTACTATCGAACCACTTCCATTTCAAGACAGCTTTATCCTCCCTCCCTCCCTCCCTCCCTCTCTCTTTCTTGCTCTCAACTGGTTCAACTCTAAAACTACTCAGACAGCGCTGAGCCGCGAGTATATGCACAGAAGGTCTGGCAAGGGCTTAGGTTGCTATGCGCACCCCTCCGTCTGAAAGACCGGTGTGGTTGTTTTAATGGATTTGTCTTTGCGACTTTGTGTTTGTTCACTACTCTCCATCGACTTGTGTACACACTTAAACATACCCCTGGGCTATGGGACCTCGGCTTTGTAAAGGCCGACCCCTTGGGGACACAGCTTATTGATTTCTGGGGTAACATGATTAAAAAAGGTTTCAACAGGACTCTTCATTTTAAACTTGTCAACAGTACAAGGGATTGACGGGGGAGGGTAAGCTGGAACTCCACGGTCTCTGGAGTTAGCGCGCGGCCAGTGGCGCGTTTTTCCACCACCTTTTCCTTGACTAGCGCGTTCGCCCTCCAAGCCAACCTGAGGCGATTTTTGGAAGCCAGTTTAGCGACGGGCGCACAGCCGCTAGCAGACGCGTGTTCGCACGAGGCCTTTCCGCTGGGGTGCTAATCAGGAAGACTGATCTCATGACGCTCGTTGCCATGCTCGCGGGGAGTTGCCATCTGCGTTGGAAGTTGCCAGAGGAAAGTCTGAGAGAGAGGAAGAGGGGAGACCCGACTCGCTCCTCCCGCCAGATTACACTGCCCCGCACCGTATCACACGGCGAGCGCGAGTCCTCACCCTGCAATTTAACACGCTTAACATTTTGCTAAGTCAAGTAGACAACAGCCCTTTTGCGACTGCAATATCTGTGCCAAGCACGCAGCGGCTATCAGTTTCCATGCTCGGACAGAATGGGAAATGAATACTGGATGCATTTGATCCCACAGTAAATTGTGGCCTCTGTGTTCCACTCACCTATAAACTTGGGTCTGGAGGCAATTTAGAGGCTATTAAAGTGTTACGGCTAATGGGCAAGCACGTGTAAACACCCACAGTTAAGACGGGTATTTTAATCGGAGGCTCTTAAGACGCTGGAGTTCAGGAAGAGTACCGATCAGATAGCCGGTGATTATGTCATATGCGAGAGTTTAAGCAAGGGGCTTGGAAGGAAACAGGCAGGGAATGTGCTTTGAAAACACCTGCAACATACGTTCACTAAATTAGTCGTGAGCTAAACAAGTGGGAATGGCCCAAAATGATTGCTCCTGAGAGTATTTGCAATCGTCTGTGGTTCACACGCGTAGATAATGTTTTAAGGCTAGAAGACATTTATTAACATTCCAACAATGCAGTGCATAATGATTCATGGCGTTCTCTTTATTGCATCTTTTTTGTGATACTTATGTCTACCTTTTGCATACTGTACATCAGTTTGATTCTTCTATTCATCCATGAAGTATACACTGACAGAAAAAACAAAACAAAACAAAACATTTTTGCTCCCTTGGTTTTTTAATGAAACAAGAAAAGAAAAAAAGTCGTACAAAGGTTTTGTTTGCAAGTGCGGACTACGCCTTCTATAGGGGCAGGAATAGTAGTGACTGTGTGACTGAATGGGAGGGGGGCCTTGAGTAAACTTTGGGCTAGAGTTCTGGGTGGCCTCCATAGGAGGGAGAAGATGGAGAGAGGAGGAGGAGGGGTGAGAGATTCATTACAGAGAAAAATGGTGACACTCACCAGAAGAAACTGAGAAATAAGTGTGGAGTTTCAGACATGGTCTTTCTCCCCAACTGCAGTTATTCCCTAAGTCCCTTTATCTCTTTTTTAACAACAAACAGACAAATACTAATATATTTGCATATATTTTGCAGTACTCAGCTTCATATTCAGCAAAGTGTCTTACCAGTTAAGAAGAATATGTTTTGCCTAAGTAAGGATTTTTACAAATTACTTAAAATAATTTGTTAAAAGCATATATTGTAAAAACCTTACATCTTAGAAAAGTATGCAAAAGCCCCATATTTGACTGTTTTATAAATGTGTTTAATGCATTTATATCTGCAAAAGGATTTTATCCTCAAAATCAACCTGATTAGTCTTTAATGTGTTAAGATCTTGCAAACAGAGAAAACATGCTCATTTATTAAAAACATTTCTGGAAAGCTAGTTGGCCCCAAAACATTTAGCTAGCAGTATAATAAATGATTTCATGTTCGTAATGGTAACATATTTACAATTTGAAACCAGAGCACGGAAAGCTACTCTCCCTTTAGCAGCATCCTGCTCTGTTATAGCTTGGGACGGTGTCAGTTGCTGTAGGACGGATTACCGCCCAACCAGCAGGAGTCATTCCTCTCAGTCTGGTGGAGCTGACTGCGCCCTACCACTGACCCACTCCCTCCCACATCCCATAACCCTCGTCCTCCCCAGCCTGCAGGATAGGTTGCGGAGTCCCCACTCCGCTCTGAAAGCATAGATCAACCAAGGAGGGAGGGGGGGATTTGATCAGGAGCCAGGCCAGCACACTGTGCAGGTTGTCAGAGTTGCCGGAAGGTTACTGGCGGGTTATTTCCTATAGGGGAGGACACCTGTGCTCCCCTGGTTCACATTTGGCTAGGTGAGTGTAGGTTTTTCTTCCATCGATCTAATTGGCTGAAGGAGAACCTGAGACTGGCTGGCTCAGTAGGGCATCAACATAGGAGAAAAATGAGGCATTCTTTTGAGGGGTCATATACTTCATAATTTTATTCAAACTAGAATCATATATGGCCCGATAGAACACATATGTTTATTTCTTTATTCATTTGTTTCATCTAATACATCGACATTTTAATGACCCTTGGGTATAACACCTGGTGTTATGATTGAATTACATTTGGAGGTAATCCATCATTTACAACAAATATAATTAGAGGCAGTGGCAATTGGTAGAACTACAGCAAAAGTCAGAGTATGTAGAAGTGAGTGCAGAAGTTGCTTTTGGAGGCTTGAACTCCAAATCTAACGATGCCCACCGAAGTTGCAGGAGGCTGGACTAGGGCAGAGGCTAGACCCAGAGACGGAGTGAAAAGAGGACGGGAGCAGAGGGGAGACCACCCCCCGCCAGGCAGCCCTCAAAACAATGTCAGGTCTGTTGGGTCCGGCTAAAGCCAGTGGAAGCTGGCAGCCTGCCCCCTCTCCCTCTTCCCGGGTCCCCACTCTCGTGCTCGGTTCCTTTCGCCACTCTCCATCGTAAGTGCTTGTGCACGGGTTCATAAGGCACCCCTCTGTTTGCCTGGTGGTCCCTGTCCCCTGGGCACTTACAGGGAGCACACAGGGCCCCTGCCCCAGCCCCAAGTTGGCACTGCGCTGCCCGGAGAGTTGTCTGTTTTTTTTTGGAAGGGCCGCACATGCTATCAAACAGGCCACAGTGTTCCTGCCAAAGGATGTCCTCGTCCCTCCTTCAGCTGGCTGTGAATGAGGGAGCCAGTTTTGGAGCGGAGAACATTCAAGGTTGGCTTGTGTTTATCGGTTAAGTCGAGATGAATGGCTGGGTAATCAGAGCAGTTTATCAACCTAAACAGGTCTTTTGATCTGTGTACTGTTTGACCTATTTCCATAATGTGCATTGCCTTTCAATGGCCAGAGCATCTGTCAGTCACATTCAGAGGGGGGAAGAGATTCTGGTTCAACAGATTTGTGCTTAAGTAAATAATTGTTTTGACTGGAACCGCAGTTTAAAGCATCTGTTGGAATGGTAAAGCACAATATTCACATATTACATATATTACATATATCAAGTCACAGAGGATGAAATTAATGAAATGTCCAAACAGCAAGTACAAATGTACATTTATTATAATTGAAGTCTAATTAAGTGTGTTTATGGTGCCTGTAAGTTTAATGATACTGCAGTGTAATTGATGGCACCTTGTGTAATGGTGTTTCATGCAGCAAATACCGACCACCTAAAGTCCGACTCGTGGCCAGCATTGTGCAATAATGGCGCCTTTTGCTTCATATGAGCATGCGAGCAGACGCTGTCCTGCCTGACGGCCATGCTTTAAAGTGTGTTGGGCTTATCCCACCCTCTACCAGCCCATATCAGCAAAATTCAAGCATGACCCTCCACTCCCTGCCCCCACTTCCAATTTGCTTCTCTTGCCCCGAGAAACCGGGAGACATACACCGTGCTCCACATACATCATCCATCGCTATCCCCACCCCCACCTAAATGGGGGAATGTGAGCCACATCTGTTGGCTAGTGAGGGCGCTGCAATGAGCCAAGTACGCAGATCGCGAGAGCTTCGGTGCCCTGGAACCCAGCTGTGAACTGCTGGACCACTACCGCTGTCCACCAACTGGTGGTAATTAGTTGAACATAAGCAAGCACTCGTTCGAAGATGGTCTGTAAGTATGGCAGGGAACTGGGGCAGAGCATTGCAAAGAAAGCTAGGTTTTATGGAAACAGGATAGCTTGTTAAACACAGGCACGTACAAGCTCACATGAACTCTACTTGGTCTTTTTTTCTGAATTAATTTTCTGCTGAATATAGCTGCATTCTCTCAGATGTGGGAATGTTGAAGATTTTTTTTTCAGTGAGGTTTGATTTAAGGATTATGTTCCTGACCTGATAAACTATTTTATTCTTTACTCAGGAACACTGTATGTACACAGCAGCTGAAATGAACAAGGCTGCTCCACCTAACGGTGGATGTCATAACGAGACTTTGCATTACATTTAAGGATTGTAGTGGAAGAAATCTCAGTGTGATATTAGAAGTTAATAGAAGACATCTTTACCAATTAGAAAGGTATTTCAAATGATAAACTTCCCTATTCAACATTCCTGTATTGGTGCATCTCTCTCTCTCTCTCTCTCTCTCTCTCTCTCTCCCTCCCATACTCTCTTCATATCTCTCTCACCCACCCAGAGAATTGAATAGCCCCAAGATTAGGCTTTGTGTGCCATGACCGTCACTCACTTAATGAGCTCCTTAGGCAACCTGGAACTTTGGCAACATAGCCCCCCCGCGTTTCCCACATACAGCTCTGTGCAGCACCGCGGCAGCTCGCATCTTGCCGTCTTTCCCTCGTCCTTGCTCTCCACCCCTCCCAACCCCCACCAAACACACCTCACACCCCCTGCTGGTCCTCAACACCACCTGCAAGGCTCACGGCGAAGCCATCAGGGAAGAGCGGTGCTACAGCTCGGCATGAGATCCTTCCTGTGGCTGTGCTGGACAAGGGATTATGGCAGTGCTGCACAGTTTTCCCGTGGCTGCGTGTGCATCAGGGAGAAGAGCAGAGAAGAGAAGAACGTTAGGATGTGATGGAGCTGGGGACTAGTGCGGGGGGCTGTTCTCATTGATTTTTTGTTCTTCTTTCTTCCTTATAGCAATAGTCAGAGCTGAAAATGTCTTTCTTTACTGCACAGTATATGCTATGGTTTATCATGAACCACTGCAGTGTCCCACATTTCCATATATAACAGTGTCTGCATTTATCTGAAAGAGTGCATCTGTGTGTGTGTGTGTGTGTGTGTGTGTGTGCGCGTGTGTACGCATTTCCTTTTTGGATAGTATAACTCGGTCAGTCATGTTCTTTTATACCAATGTTAGTAACCTTTAAGTACTTGTCATTTGCGCCGACTGAAAGCTTCCTGTAGTACTGCACTGTCTCAGGTGATGTTTCTAAAAGCAGCGGATAAAAGACAAAAGGCGAAGGTTTCATGTAAGCACCAGAACGAAGCAAAAACTTGGAACATTATCCATGACCCCACGGAACTTTTAAACAGTCTGTCTGCAAGAGCTTGTCCAGATGTCCCTCTGCACCAGAGCATATGCTTTCCCCTGTGCACAGCACAAATTTAATCACAGACCCTGAACCAAACATCAGGTGTTCGCTAGCGGAGATACAGCTAGGGGGGTGGGCTCGAAGTGTGTGTGTGTAGGGGGGGTATTCTTTAATTTCTTTAGTTCAGCACACTGCATCTCAGCATCAGCGTTGGGAAATCAACTCACCCAACGTCTGTGTGGAAAATAAATTGGCTTTAGGTTGGACAGAGGAGGCCGGTCAGATCTGGGAAGCAATTTTCATCCGTCATACCCGACTGTGGCCGAGTTGCGTCCTGGGAGATTCCCAGAATCTGTCAGATGTTGGGAATGAATATGGCAAAGGTCCTGGCAGTGCTGGTTCCCACCAAATAATCCATGGCTCCCTGTATGAAATTGTTCTCAAGCCCCTACCAGCACCCCACCTCCTTCCCTTCCCACCCTCCCGCTAACACCAACTTCAGATCACTCAGTGCAAATCGCAGCCTAATGTGATTACTGTGTCCCGCAGCAGTGCTTGGTGATGTGCAGACTTCAAAGAGAGCCAACAGGGAAAAGGAAAAAAAGTTACAGAAAATGATTTCACAGAAACGGGCAAATCCAGTGCTACTCATTTACACTACATGCAGTTTAAGTATAATCACACATCTTCCTTGTTCCTTCCCCAAATCCCATCCAGGATCTCTCATCTCTTCCCTTCTCTTTCTCTCCCACTCTTTTTCTCTCTCTCTTCGTTACTTTCAAAATTACTGCACAGCTGTGATTTCTGAGCCCCTCAACCACCTCTTTACTGCCTTGAGTGTGACCTTAGCCATAAAGGCAATTTATTATTCTCTTTGGTCTGTAATGCCAACAGCCCCCCTTCTGTTGCAAAACAGACTTAGCCAGCACATCTCTATAACACGGGGTAAGGCCTGCATTGTTAGAATCTGACAAATTCCCCGAGCCTGGCGTCCGAATGCTGGCGAAGCATCTGAAAAGCTAACTGGCGCGGGTACCGTGGTGCAGATCGGACACGCGCTGCTCCTCAATGCGCTCAGCAATCTGCCGCTGCTGCACTTCAGGAAGACGAACACGGCCTCTGCTACCAGAGTGGCACAGCGGAAGGCTCCACAGCTTGTTGGGGAATGAGAAATTGCGGTAAACATTTATTGTTCACTTAAATGTTCTACAAGTGGCAGAACTGCTTCCTTCTTTGCTGTTTCTGTTTGCCTGCAGTGAGACCTTTATGAGATGAGGGCTTGACCCCTGCCCCAGGAAAGCCCGATCCATAAAAATCAAGAAGCATGTGTTGCAGGTTACCGTTTGGGGAAAACCTCCACACTTGATGGGGCTTTTAAATTGTATTTTTTCATGAACTAGGAACCTTTTGATTGCTCGTCTTTGGTTGGTGTGGTTCACTTGGGTCACAGGATCGTTTGTCTTCCTGTCACTGAGGAGTCCAGGTCAGGAACTCCACAGTCCATTTATAGCAGGCTAGGCCGTATCCTTCTTCTTTCTTTTTCTCTCTCACTCTCTGTCTAGTGCCACCAGCCACTTCCACCCTACCTGTCTGTCTCTCATTGTCTCTGTATGCGTCTGTCGCAACACGGACCACCATCCCATTCCTGCTCTTTGTTCGCTATCTCCTTCACCAACCACCCTCCCCTCGCTCTCCTCGACTCCAGAGCTGGTTCATGATTCACACCCATGCTGTCCCTCCCCTCCTCCACCTTCACACCATCACCTTCAACCACCCTCCAGCAAGCACCCCAATTCACAAACCTATATACAGGCTCTACAACCTGCCTTTGAATAGACTGACTGAACACATTAAGTATGTTTTTCCATGCAAGCTACTTCAGCCGTGCCTCTCCCCACTCATCCACCCACAGCCTCCATTCCTTCAATCCCCCTCTCCCTGAAGCCCATCCCCCACACCCACCCCACCCTCTCCATGCTGCTGCAGCATTAATGTCCAGGCGACTGAACCACTCTCTCTTCAGGATGAGTCCAGGAAAAAAATAAAGAAACGGAGCCAAATCGTCAATTAGGCAAGGTTATTATTTAATAATGCCCCCATTTTCCTAATCTCATTAGCCAGTCTTATTTTTTGTTTTGCAGTGACTGCAAAGTTTTAATAAAACATGAATCTGGGCGTATCTGTTACATTAATGACACGGTTTAGCAGTTGGTAGTGCCAGTTTAGCCTCATGTATATTTAAATCTCGCTTAGCGAAGTTTGAAAGATTTGTAAGCATCAGTAGCAATGACATAAATGTAGGGTTTACTGAGCAGGGTGCACTGATAGATTTGTTCATGCTGTTGTTTTAAAAGTGATAAGAAACTGCTCTCTCTCTATTAATATTCACTCATGATCATGCATTAATGTCTTATAAACAGACAATTTTGATTTATTGTGTTATAATAAGGTAATATAATTAACTAAATGTAGGAATTTAGAGCATAAAATCGAATTAAGAAACTCACTCATTTCAAACATACTTCATTTAAAATAAACAAAGCAAGTGAATAAAGTGACTAAAATGAAACACTTTAATTTATTTAATGCAACCCTCAAGGAATTTAAGTAATGATGAAGTGATTAAATCAGGGGTTTAGGAGGCATGGAAAAGGAATAGGAACTCTTCGACACTTTCCACTCTCCAGAATATTCTGATAGTCTGGCAAGTCCAGGACTGAGCAAATCCTGCTAGTGGCCTACACAGCAAATTCAGAACCTCCTACACAACAGGCACTTTACTGCTGAACTAGCGCTTGATGTTAGTGTCTTTTACCTTCTGAAAGTGCTAAAAACCTGCATTGACTGACACTGTACACACATAGCTTAGGCAATATTTTACATTTCACAGTATTGTTTGTAGAATGTAGGTTGCCAAATGCAACAAGGTGGCTCTAACCACTGATTTGCTGTGTTGGCATGCCAGATTGTGTTCCTGGTAATAAGCGACCCAAGAGTGGCCTGATTACAAGCACTGTAAGAAGCAAGGATGGAGGATGGTAATGAGCAGAAGAACAGTAGCGTTGGGATGCTGATGGATCCTGGTGTGCGGAGAGGCTTACTCCATGCCCCACCGCCGGTAAGCCGAGCTCACAGCCAGTCACGCTCGGCTTCCCACTCTCTCATCTTAACTCCTCCACATTACGCTTTCCTGATTTATGCTCACCTGCAGTGCTAAATGAGTTCTCATGGCATGCAAGAGAAGTGAAGAAGAGAGAGAGAGGGAGAGAGAGAACATGCCATCCATCAGCTGAGAAGGCTGCTCCAGATTCTTCTTGCCCCAGATTTTGTCTGCCTCCTCTCCTCCTCTTCTGGCACCTGCCTTAGACTGCCTATACTCAGGCAGTGCCAGAACTAGTGTGGGTCAGAGGTCACGCTGGCCTTCCCACGCTGGGCAGCTTTTAACCTCCTGCCAGCTTTCGGCAGGCTCAGGCATAAGCCCCCTGCGATGAGCGAGAGGATTAGGGAAATAGCCTGAGGCCCTTAAGCAGACCCATTTCCTCTGCTCATGTGCATTCGTTGGGCAGGGGGACTGCTTCTGGATCGGTTCTGCTCTTTAAAATGCGCTAATGAAGATTGTTAACAGACGTGGACAATGATCCTGGACCTTTGTGATCTACACCATTGTCTCTTCCTACCAATGAGGGCCTCATTATGCTTAGCGGGACAACATGTTCAAGTTCAAGTTCAAGTTCGGTTTATTTGTCACGTACATAGTCATGAACGGTATAACCCGCAGTAAAATGGTTTGAGAGTGCTCTGTCCAAATTGAGAAAAAAAAAAAAACAGGGGTGCATAAGGGGAAATATCTATCTATCTATCTATCTATCTATCTATCTATCTATCTATCTATCTATCTATCTATCTATCTATCTATCTATCTATAACAATGTATGTACAATATATGTATAATATATATATATATATACAATGTAAAATTTATATATGGATAAATGTGTATGTACACAATGTACAATTCCATCTTACAAATTTACAGATTTACAGTCACATGGTGGTGGTGGTCCCCACAGTTTATCAGTTGCCCTGATTCAGGGCCCGAATGGCCTGTGGGAAGAAGCTCCTCTTCAGTCTCTCTGTATTGGTCTTCAGGGAGCGAAAGCGCTTCCCTGACCTCAACAGAGAGAAGAGCCTATTGTTGGGATGGGTGGCATTCTTCACAATCCTCCTGGCCTTGGTCTTGCACTGCTTGTAATAGATGGTCTGCAGGTCAGGAAGTTCCGTATGATTGATGCACTCTGCTGATCGCACCACCCTCTGGAGTGCTTGTCTGTCCTGCTTGGTGCTGTTCCCAAACCAGACTGTGATGTTCCCCGTGAGGATGCTTTCGATAGTGTAGGTGTAGAAGTTCTGCAGTACCTTGGAGGGCAGTCTGAAGTCTCTTAGGCGTCTGAGGTGGTAAAGTCGCTGATGAGCCTTCTTTGCCAGGGAGTTGGTGTGGCAGGACCAGGACAGGTCCTGCGAGATGTGAACTCCAAGGTACCTGAAACTGTCTACTCTCTCCACCGTGGTTCCAATGATCCTCACACATTGGTAGTGCTGCTCCTGCTTGTTGCTGCAGTCCACAATCAGCTCCTTTGTCTTGCTGACGTTTAGGAGAAGATTATTTCCCTAGATCCTCCAACTTAGTAGTGAGTAGGGAGGGGATGATAGTGTTAAATGCTGAACAGCATTTTAACATAATTACCCCTCCCTTTGTCCAGGTCCATGTTTCAAGAGTGGCAGCTGTACTACTGAGATGCTTTCATGAATGGACCCTCACACTGCATATACCATGTGGATGAGGTAGGGTTAAACCTTTACATGTAGCCCAAATACTGTATCATGCTAAAAGCTCAATATTAAGGAGGAAAATTTAATTTGAGGGCAAGCACTCAAGCAGAATTCAAGTGGAGACATGACCCATCTGACTGGTCTTGGGATGCACATTACATTGGAAGCAAACAGAGCCCAACAGAGCCCAATCCAATTAGCCTAGAGTTGTGTCTTCTGATTCTAATCTGGCTCTACCCACTCACCACCATCTGTGGGATAGCGGGAATTGTTGCCGGAAACGGTAGTGCTTAAGGCTACATTTTGAGGTCTGAAGAGCATGCAAGAATCGGTTACTATAGGAGGTCAGGGAGCAACCACAGGCTTTCCACTGAGAATACAGGCGTGTAGATCTCAACCCCCTTCTGGTCTCAGAGTCTCCCACTGAGATCACACAGGTCATCAGGCGGGGTCAGAGCAACCAGCATCGACTCAACAAAAGCCCCCAGATGGAGTTAATACCATTATCAAGAGACGCAGGCTCTGGACCAGGGTTCTCGCCCATATGTAAAACAAGAGCCGCCCCACAGAGAAGTGAAGAGAATCGACTCCTTCTCGTGCACTGTTCAGTTATTCAATTACTTCCCCATGCCCTCCTGCTTGACCTCAGTGTTTCCTATTGGGTTTGTTAACTGGAGGAGAAGATTAAGTGGAGAAGAGAAGAGAGTGGTGTGGCTGAAGCAGCTTGCGGGGGTTAAAGTGAAAGAGCCAGCAGAGCGTGTCTATCTCATAGTGCTGCTCCCTGCTGCTAACATAAAGAGCTTAGCGCCAGGAGAGCCTTGTCAACGAAATCCCTTCTTTTGACTTTAATTAGGTTAGAAGAAGTCTTTTTTTAATATTTTATGTTTCATTTTATGGAAGGATTAAGATGTTTTGTGGACTCAGGTATTCTGGGTGTTTTGCTGGGGGTTGGGGCTCTTTTCTTCCTTATTTCTCTTTGTCGGTGGCTTCGCTATACCCCCCTCCTCTTCCTATCCCCTTCCCACTTCCACAAATGATTATTATGTTCTCATCAGACTTTCTTATACTTCTGGATGTTTAGCTAATGCCAACAAGAACTAATCTCATAAGCTGGCCCATATCCTGAAGACATAATCATCTGATGCCACAAAAAATGAGAAAAAAAAGAAAAAAAGACAATGCTAATGTAGCAATGACTGGAAGTTAGTTAGTGCTAACAGGGACTATTAACTAGCAGATCATGCTAACAGAGACTATTGACTGACTCATTGCTAGCTATGTAACTAATAATACCAAATAGCGTGTTCTCATAGTAACTGATACTATTATCATTACCTACCCATATTATCTTTTTTTGTCAAATTATGCCTTTAATAGTGTAATGCATTGGAACTACTTGTTTTACATTTGATGTAGGTCTACAAATTGTCTAACAGAACTTTGCCCGTTTTATATCTTCTAAATTTATGCTGCTCTAATCTTTGGTTCTTAGAGCGGCTTCTTCCAGAGTACGTTGGCTGAAAACAAATCTTATGAGGACACCAACCAGAACAAGAGTTCATACTCTGCCTGACTTAACCCAGGCGTTTGTTGCCTGTACGATAACAAAAGGTCTCTGAATCTTCTGAACCTTCATTGCGTTCAAATCCACCCAGAGAATGGAAAACAGAAAAAAAAGAGACCTGTGTCAAAAGCTGAGGGCAGCAACAACACCCCAGTGTCAAACCCAGGTCTTCCAGGGAGTAATGCATGCTCTGACCAGCAGACCAAAGAAGCAACTCTTTGGCACAGCACCCAGAATGCCCATTTTACCTTCATGAGTGATGGTCCACTTCACAAGACCTTAATGTCAGAAGAAAACAAAGCGAAACGAAACTAAAAGACCATGACATTTAACTATGGCACCATTTCCAGCAGAGCTATTACAGTGCGATTCTGCGAACCTGCCTGAATCCTGAGGCAGCTGCATACTGGATGCATGTCGCCTCAGCCTCTTGTCATCACTCTGGCTATTGTACCCAGATAATCAGGATCCATCTCTGTTTTTGTGCCATGAATGCATAATTAGGAATAATTTCTGCAACATCTGCTGCACATTATCATAGCCACGGGAGGCACCCGTTTATTTATTTTTTATGCCTTTTTTTTGTGTTGGGCATTATGAAATGGAAGACGGGGAAAATGTGTGCCTACCACTCACAGAGACAAATATTAAATAGAGCTACAACGGGTGTCTCTGGGGAGCATGCTATAGAAAGCTTTAATATGGAGATTCCCCTCATTTTAAGATGAAAGGTGTGTGAGTAGGAACTGCTGATGCAAGTGTGCTCTGGCCTTGATACATGGTATGTTCATATTTTTTTTGGTGTGTGTGTGTGTATTCATAGAAATATCTGCAAGCTTGTGCTTGTAACTGTTTTACTGAAGACTTACTGTGAGCTATTGGGAAAGGTAACTACTTTAGAACATTATGTCCATTATCTCATAGGTAGGTAGGTGTATTGTTTTTGTGTATATAAATGCATGTGTGTGCATTTGTATGTGTGCGTGTGTGTGTGTGTGTGTGTGTGTGTGAGACAGAGAGAGCACAAGTGCATGAAAGACAGAATATGGTGTACCTAAGCCTGGATGTACCTTGGTAGTGTAAGACACCAACTGACTATGAACAGCTGATGTGTGGGTGATAATAGAAGAGTATCTCTCTCGCTCTGTGTGTGTGTGTGTGTGTGTGTGTGTGTGTGTGTGTGTGTGTGTGTGTGTGTGTGTGTTGTGTAGGTCTTGAGTCCCCTGTTCCAGCAGAAGTGAGATGCACTGATATCTGGCTAACGCCAGTCTTTTCCTTTTCCTCCACTCAATTCCAAGGGTGTGGTCAGTGATGTGGTTGCCATGGAGAATGGGTATAGCCCTCCTTTTGGGGGCGTTTCTCCTTACAAGCTGTAAGCACCTCACCAATGCTCTGGACATTCCATTGGAGGGTAAGTTATGATTCATATATGATATCAAAACTCACTCAGTTAATGCAAATTTCTGTAATTTACTATGTTTATTCCTTAATACGCAGCAAAGTGTACAGTTTAACCTTTTATCTAAGGTCTTAAGTACACTAATTGCACAATTATTCTCTTAACGCCAGTCATTTCATTTAATGGACATATTTATATGCAGGTACCCTTGCGCTTTAAGCAGGTATCATTTATGGTTGTGTTTCCTTGGAAACCTGATGCATGTTTTTTTTCTACTAATAAATTATTCACAGTGTATCTTCGGAGCCTGTAGAATATCATTGATGGAGTGCAATGCCATAATTCTGTTTGTGTCAATCTGGGAACGACCCAATTTTTGAATTATTTATCTGCAAATCCACTGAGCCCAAGAATCTGATCAGATGAATCCTAACATATCACTGCATACTTTATCTCTCTTTTTGTGTTTCCATGCTGCCCTGGACTTTCCTGTCTAGTTTTAAATCAAATAAACAGTAAGTCTGCATTGCCACTCTGAGCATAGCTTCAGTGACAGCCACGCCCTCGCTCTCTTCATCTCATAACGGGCTGGCCAGCTAATCGAACACATGTCCATGTGTAGAGGGCATGTCACCATGTGGAACTTCACCCATTAGTTCACCCATTAGACAAATTCCATCCATTCCTTAGGACTGAGATCTGTCGTTTGAGCATCCATTGATCCAGAGATTGGTACATCACTCATCTGGCATGTGTGGTTGTGTGGTGAATCTGGCATGGCTATTAACATGTTTCATTGCTTTAGATTTTGTGCCTGTGTTTTGGGTGGACCTAGTAACCAACATATGTTAAAACGTACTTCAAATTTATAGAAGGTGAAAAATAAATGCCTATAAATTCCCTTGATTTCCTACATAAATGCAATGAAATGCCCATGTGGGGACATATGGCACATTAAATATGTTGCACAAGCTACTGATAGTTTGATTGTCATCACCCATAAACGACCATAGTGGCACTCTGATGGGGCAATCACTGTTCATTAGTTATTGCACACTTCTGGCTGTGATAATCAGCTGTTTACTTGACCCTAGGCCATGGTTGAGCCATTGATTGTGATTACAGTTTAGCTGATTAGTTGTTTTTTTTCTACATCATACCACACATCATATAAAAACCCTTTCGCACAGCTTGGTGAATTAATTTGACTTGAGGACTTGGGAAAAGTGTTCCCTGTGAATCAGGGCCTAAGGTCTCACTAGGTCCCTCAGCCCCCCTCCCACACACATCACCACCCGTCGTTAATGTGTCTAATGAAGTCTGAAGCTCTGCACAGTTCTCTTGTCCTGCAGCAAAATGTGAGTGGCTCTCCTGTACTCTCTTTACCCAGTTGAGCAGCTGCCCTCTATAATGGAGCAGTCGCCTGCCTCTCTGATCGCGTTCCCCTTTGATGAGAGCTTCGCCGTGCAGTGTGAGGCCACAGGCAACCCTGAACCTGAGTAAGCGCTCCACTTCCCAACACGCATGCGTACACGCACACGCACACACACACACACGCACACACACACACACACACAAGCTCAGTAGTAGTGCCAGTCACACACACAAAAAAACAACTACAGGTTCAGACTTTCAAGGCACAATTCAAAGTCCCATCTGAGTATCTGATGTCAGTACAGATATGAGCATCTGAAACATCTGCTTGTGTACTGCACATGTTCTTAGAGGATCAAGTTTCTCTGGTTATGTTTTTGAGATTTAAATGGACAAAGAATGGGCAGGACTTTGACCCGTATCAGGATCTGAGGCTGTTGACTGAAGAAGATTCCGGGACATTTGTGATTCCAAACAATGGGAACCTCACTGAATTCCAGGGCATCTATCGCTGTTACGCCTCAAACAAGCTCGGAACGGCCATGTCAGAGGAAATTGAATTCATCGTTCCCAGTGAGTAAAGTATAAGTCTTCAATTTCGGTATCCCATTACAGTTCTTTCATGGTGATTTAGAGACCAGAATCCATTGGAACGACAGTCTCGGCCCTCGCCGGGAGTGTCCGTTGTATTTGCCCACCACAAAACCCCAGAGTATTGTTCTCTCATTCTCTTTTCCTCACGTGTGTATGTGTGGGTCTGTGAGTGTGCACCTTGAGGATGGCGCCAATGAAAAATTGACTTGCTACTCTCTCCATCATATTCCCAGATACATTCCTCACAGTGTTCTAAAACCTACCACATAAATCTTCCCACGATGGAACGAGGCCAGAGGGGGCAGCGGTGACAAAACATAGCCACTTTTCCGTCACTCAGCACAGTTTGACATGCGGTGGTGCAGCAGTAATGGCGTGTGTTATTACTGTACTCTGGGACCAAGGCTGAGAAAGTGCTGTAAATCAACTCTACTTCACTTGCCCTTTGAAGAGAACCAGGCCACTTAGTGCCCCCTGCTGGAGGATATTATTGTACCCAATGATTTCAACCCTTGCCTTGCTCATTGCTGTGTTTCCCAGACGTTCCAAAGTTCCCAAAAGAGAAAATTGAACCACTCAAGGTCGAGGAGGGTCAGCCAGTTATCCTGGAATGCAGCCCGCCGAAAGGAATTCCACCACTGCAGATTTATTGGATGACCATTGGTGAGTTACAAAACATGACAAGCATTACTAAGAAGACTTAATACGCATGCAAGTGTATCAATTTCTAAATAATTTCAAGTTGTAGTTAAGCAAGGTTTTTTCAACAGGTGTTTTAGACAGTATCATCATTTCTCTCCCAGGAAGTTTATCACTTTATTGATCATTTAAAAGGTATTAGCTTAAAGCTGCTTCACAGAACTGCAGTCATTAGAGTTGATTTGAGTAGAGGGCACTTCCTCTGTAGTACCCCTTAGTCCTCTGAATGATCATCTCCTTGGCCTTTATCAGAAGAAATCAGCAAGAAATATAAAGAAGACACTCTGTATGCGAGGCTGTGCATGGCAATGCACCCAAACCAGTCCTTACTGATGTAGGAAGCAGTTGTAGATCTGTAATCATCATGTACTTATCAACTGTAATCTCTCAATCACTCCCTCTCTGACACTCGTTAAGGTCTGCGGCACATCGAACAGGATGAACGCGTGTCGGTGGGCCTCAACGGAAACCTGTACTTCTCCAACGCTGTGCGCGCAGACAGCAGGCACGACTACTGCTGCTTCGCCGCTTTCCCCCGCATCCGTACCATCGTGCAGAAGACCGCCATGTCCGTCATTGTCACCAACAGTACGTCAACGCGCGCCGCATACTTCCGGAGCGGGAACGGCCGGCTTCAGCACAGCGGCATCTGAAGTTCGCCCGTGTTCGCCCTGGGTGCCATCCATTTTGTGTCTGTGGGCAATAAGGACTGTGGGTTTGAATCTTGGCGGTCATTAAAGTCACAATCAGGGATTGTATATGTATGGTAATGAAATCCCTGTTGTTAAATTTTCCAAAACAATGAATGAACATATTGGACACAGTAAACAACACACAGGAGCTTATTTAGAAGTTTAACTTCCATTGACATACAACATCTGCATGAGCGAGACGTACAGATGTTTGAAAATCCTTGAATACACCGCAGATATATTATGACTGTAAATCCCTGATTGTAGCTTTAACCACAGCTGCCAGATGTCACCATGTAATTCTTGCTTCATCGCCTTTATGTTTGGATTGAATCCATGTGTTTTCCCCATTTTTCCATTCTAGCCAAGTCAATGAGTGATTCTAGTAGCGGCAGGGGCACTGGTGAGTGGCGCTGACGATAGCTGCATCTTTAGAATAGCATGCGTTCCTGTCAGCTACAGAAACAGCTGTCAAATCCATTCAGATGTAAAGGGCCCACACCAATCACGCCTGTACGATGCTGTAAAAAGCTGCCTGTTCTAAGGCGTCTGTTAGTTGCAGCATCAAACTATTATTTTTGCCCCATCTAACGCCATATGCCACCATTATACTTACACGTAATAAAGGACAAATAGGACAAATCGAGCGCAACCGCCACAAATGTTCTGCTTAAGCAGTCGCTTAGCACGTATTAACTGTCATGTTGCCTCTCTTGTTCTTCCCAGCAAACTCTATTCTAGAGAGAAAGCCCAGCCTTATGTCGCCCCCTGGTGACCGAACGTACACACACCACGTGAAAGGCGAAGAGCTGCTGTTGGAGTGCATTGCTGAAGGCTTGTAAGTAATATTCTCCGATGTTTTTTGTTTTGTATTTTTTTTTAAAATTTATTTACTAATTTCAGTTTATGGGACTGTGTCGTTAGCAGCATTCATTCATGCCCAAGTAATATTGCAATCCTACTGTGGCATCATATAGATAATGACCAAACACAGATCCAGATAATATTAGTTAATGGGTTATCCATTTTCAGTCAAATCCAGTCCAGCGCAGTCACAATCATATGTTCACATGTAAGTGAATTCTTTTTTCTTTTTTTTTTTTTTTTTGTAATGCGACTTAATAGTCACGATTTCTATGGTGTTTCTTTCCCTAGCCCGACACCGAAGGTCGAATGGAGCAGGGTCGGACACGGCCTTTCGGATCGAGCCGTGGTGGAGAATCATGGGAAGATCCTCAGCATAGAGGAGGTTCAACAAGAGGATGAAGGGAAATACATGTGCAAGGCCAGAAATGCCCACGGAGAGGCTGTGCATTACTTCTACGTGACGGTAGAGGGTGAGACACTCATTACCAAATAGCAGAAGAGGAGAAAGACAGTATAGGATGTCTACAAAGCGAGACTCCCCATAGGGCAGGAGATTGGGGGACTAGCGCACTAGCTAAATGTCAGTCGCATCAGTTTTAGCAATTGCAGGATTCGTGTAATAGTGGAAAGCAGCGCCATCTACTGTTCATAGCGACAATAAATCAAATTAAATCGTAGCGCTTACAATTTACAACATTGCAACATCTCAGTCAAGTGTCATTTTCATTTGGGTCATTTTAACATCCTTAATATCTGTTTCTGTATTTCTTTATTTCATTCTTTGTCATAGAACCTCCTAAGTGGGAAGTAGAACCGAAGAGCCAGTTGAAAATGATTGGAGCTGACGTCGTCATCAGATGTGTGGTGTCAGGCAAACCAGCACCCACTGTTGCTTGGATGGTAAATGGTCACCCTATCAATGGTATGACTGCATTTCTCCCTCCACCTCTAAATGTATTCATACAGCAAATAACTGTCATCGCCGTAGCAATTTGAGGAGCCGTCCAAGTCACTGTGCCCTCACAAAAGCTAGCAATGTGTGAGGAACATTTTATTTTTTCTCCCATTTCTCCTCAGATTATATCTAATTAGAGTGACATGAATGCTTTCATGCGATATCTTTAGGTTCCTCTCGCGTCTGTTGTGTCGGAATGTGATTCTTCCAAAGGTGACTCAGGTTGAGTATGAATTCAGGTTGGCAGCACACCACCGGGTGTTGCTGAAGTGAGCTTTTGTCTGTTTCAGAGGTTCCAGCAGGCAGCAGGAAAGTGTATGATGACCGCATCGTCATCCACAATGCCCGCCCCAAAGACAGCGCTGTTTACCAGTGTGAGGCCTCCAATCGACATGGCACAATACTGGCCAATGCTAACATCATGATTATGAGTGAGTACACAGTCAGCCCTGCCACTGAGGCTGACACTCTTTGGAGTTTCATTGCTTTTATTACATGCACAATCAGTCTTAGTCTTTAAAACTCCCTCTGCCATAAGCTACAGTTTAGTACAGACTGAGGATATACAGAACAAAATGCTAAACTTAAATGTAATGAGTCTTGCAACTGTAATTGGAACTAAAAAGGGATTTTTTTTTTTACCTGCTTTTTCTTTTCATGCTATACTTTTTATTGTTCATGGTAAGATACATCATTGCTATGAGAACCCCCTCTGTTGCTCTGATCTATCAGACTACTTGATGACTAAATGTATTCAACAATAGTGCCACAGCTGAAAATGCATTTTCTCTCTCTCTCTCTCTGTCGCGATCTCGCATGTTGCCATCGCTGTCTTGCAGGCATGTCAGACCATTCGAACTGTGCAGATGCAGCCTTATCTGCAAATAGAGCACAAATATGTCATAAGGAAGTCAAAACGAAACCACATACAAAAGCATGATGGATGCATCACAGACACAAACATAATTACTGCAATAGGAAACTTTCACAAGATTTAAAATTTGCTGTGTGGTTCACTTCTAAATACTCAAATCAACACAGAAATTCACGAGTAATCTATTAGCCCATTCCAGGTCATGAAGGTATTTCAGTGTAACCAGAATTTGATTGGTGAGTTCTCATGACCTTTATTCACAAATGGCCACAACGAGAGAGCACTGGTGATGTCTTCACTGCTGTGCTCTGTGCATCAAATGCATCAAGAAAACCCAGGAGATGGAGATGTTCCAGAGCTTAATGACATTGTAGAGCCATGAAGTCACTGTCTTTATATGATTATGAGTCAGTTTGATGGTTGTGGAACAGGGAACATCAACTCCAGCAGTAGTAGTAAAGGCCTCAACATCAACTCCAGCGGTAGTATTAAAGACCCACTGCCCTGCACATTTGTTTTCTGCCCTAAACACACCCTATATATACACTGAATGGCTGCTTTATGAGAGACACCTGCCCTTTCATGACTGGAGATTCCCTAATTGAAATTAGACATGTGACCCTAGGGTGCAGCATAAAATCAGGTGTCTCTCAAGTTTTCCATAAATCGTTTTTGATGGGAATCGGAAAATCAAGCAATATGATCAGTGTCATGAGTGTTAGACTAGCCCGGGACAGTATTTCGACATAAACACATAAAAACTCAGCAATGAAAGGGTTAGAGGAGGATGTCAAACATCGTTCTGATGAGCAGGCGAGCAAACTGCAGCCAAATGCAACGTTGGTGTTCCAGCTAACATCGCTCCAAGACTCCAGTGGAGAAAAGTGGGGAAAAATTGGATCACTGAACAGTGCAAAAACATCACCTAATCAGATGAATCCAGATGTCTGTTGCCCCATGCTGATGGGGGGCGGGGGGCGGGGGGGGGTCAGAATTTGATCCAAGCAGCATGAATCAGTGAGCACTTCCTGTGAGGTGTTCACAGTGCAGGCTGGTGGAGGTGGAGTACTGGTGTGTGGAATGTTTTCTTGGCATACCCTGGGATTTCTGTTACTTGTGGATGGACATTTGGACAGTAGGGCTTACTAAGCATTGTGGCCAACCAAGTTCATCCCTCCTATGGAGGACAGCAGGACAGTGCACCATGCCGCTAGGGTCATATAGTCATGGATTGGTTCCAGGAACATGTGAGTTTTCCTTGCTTCCCTGGTCTTCTCAGTCCCCAGATCTTTATGCTGTAGAACATCTCTGGGACAACATAGAACAGCCTGTTCAGAGCATTTTAGTACTTCCATTGAATTTATGGCAACTGTGAGAACTGTTCTGTCCACATGGGCTAAGATTCCTGCAGGACAACCTCAATACCTAGGGGAATATATATATATGTAGACAAGACTGTATATGCAAGATTTTCATGTGTATCTTGGTTCTCCTTTATCAAAGTTTTTCACATGTGTGGTGCGTGTGCTTGCGTGTGCATGTGTGTGTGTTGTGTGGAAGTGAGCAAAGTTTGAACAAAGGTCTAAAGAGCTCCTTACAGAAGTGCATTCAAGGGATTCCCTTCACTCCACTGAGTATAAACAGAAAATACCGTAAAACATCACAAAGAACAAATACCTGCTTCTTTGTTGGTGAGGACACGGATGTACGGAGAGTACTGATATGGCCAACGAGGTTGAATTTCGGGCAATAAGAGGGAGACTGTGCCGTCATGGCCAGAAACACACACACACACACACACACACACACACACACACACACACACACACACACACACGTAGGGCTGTTCTGTTTCAGGGAGGCCCCATGCTGTCCCCTGCTCCCTCTTGTGGTAGTGAGGCTCTTTTATATGCAAACAAGTTCATCCTTCCCTTTCCAATTCACACACAGCGAGTCAGACATGTGTGGCTTTCATCCGACCAGATAAAACAGCGAGCTCTCCGGAGACTAGGAGGAGAGGGGAAGGGCACTTTTAACGGTGCCGTTCTTCTTGCCCTCAGACCTGCCACCGCTCATCCTGACCGAGGACGGCCTTCGTTACATGGCTGTGGAGCGGAGCTGGGTGGGCATGCACTGCAACGTCTTCAGCTCCCCGCCCTCGACCGTTACCTGGTGAGCAGATGTTATGGGCTTACGTGGGTATGGTAATGCATGTGTTAGTACGGGGATGGGCCCTGTTTGTTAATCCACCCATGTTCCACACGTATTGGATGGGGCTGAGTGCATGTGGCTTCACCTGGGTTGCGATCCTCCTTTTCAGGAGCAGGGTGGACAGCGTGGGCACCGTGGAGGGGCCACACTTCTCCATGCACACCAATGGCACGCTGGAGATCCATGGCGCAGTGAGCGAGGATGAGGGCGAGTACTCCTGCTTCGCACAAAACACAGAGGGCAAGTCCGCCATTACAGCTACACTGGAGGTCAAAGGTAAGGGAGAGACAGCTCCGACTCCATCTCGTTTGGCTCCTCACTCTGGAGCAAGGACCACGTGCCTAGAAATGAATTAAAGCTACTGAGTACCTGCCAGCACGAACTCATTTACATTATTTTAATGAGTTGCTACTAGCTGTCATACATTATTTGAAGAGGGCCAGGGTTAAGGGATGCGTTATGGAGAAAGCAAGCTACAGTCCATTTCAAGCATTTCCTTTCAGTTTGTTAACTGCATCTACTGAGTGACCTGAAGCAAATTTATTGTACAATTAAGTGTGTTAGTTTGTATTTATTGATTTCAGGCATGTGCAATGAATTTAGATTAACTGATTAGTAAACGGCAATACCAAGGCAAAGGGATCTCATACGTGATGTGCTAGGACTTGGAGATGTCTGTGTCTCTCAGCTCCCACAAGAATAGTGGACCTTCCTCAAGACCTGCGCGTTCTGGTCGGGACCACGGCCCAGTTCTCCTGCCGGGCCGAGGTGGACCCGTCCTTCATTCAGGATTACGAGCTCATCTGGGAGAAGGATGGCATTGCCCTCAACGAGAGCGAGACCGCGGGGTAAGACAGCCAAGTGCCGACACTTGATCGGCCGAGCATTTACTGGATCAGATCCCGCTCAACGTCTTGCTCGTCCTGATTGTCTGTAGGTACTTTGTGGACAACGAGATGCTTCAGGTCATCAACGTGAGCTTCAGGCACCAGGGCGTGTTCACATGTGTGGCCAGGAGTCCCGTGGACCAGGACACTGCTGTGGCTTGGCTTACAGTACTGGGTGAGGAAGTGCGGCGGAGACGATCCACGATAAAGTTTTAGACTCCACAGACAAGACTCTCTCTAAACATGACTCAACATATAAAGAATCCACCTTGCTAAGCCTTTTTTTTCTTTTGTAAATGACGTTTCCTAGTGAATGCGCTTTCGCAGTGCTGGAGTATGTGATTTATGGCACGCCCCACCTCACTCTAGAGAGCTGCTGTTACATCAGAGCCTCCATTGTTAGCCAAGATCTGGCGGCCTATTCGGGTGTGTTTATGTGCTCGGTCAAAGCAACGCTCTTGTGCTTGTTGCCTCAGACGTGCCAGAGGCCCCCGAGGACGTGATGCTGGCCGAACGCAAAGAGAGGACTGTGAAGTTGAAATGGATCCCTGGAGATGACCATAACAGCACCACCACTGGTAACAGGGACCCGCAGTGTATCACGTACCCCCTGCCACATACACACACACACACAAACACAAACATGGATGCTGTTTATTCAGCACAAACAGATTTGTGAACTACAGCTTTGGGATTTCAAAGTATGATCAGAATGTTTTTATTAGCCACACAGAACTGGACAGATTTCACTCACTAAAGAATTTGTATTGGCCATATTTTTTAAGTGGTTTACAAATGTTTTGTGTAGATGAAAGCTTTAAACCACTCAAAATAATGTCATTTTATCAGTTTGTACCCACTGGAATTCTCGGTGATGTTATCATATTTTGCCTCAGGTGGTTTAGAATGTCATTGCTTTTTTTTGACTCATCTAGGCAAGGTTTAGATTGACCACCATTCTGACATTTTCCAATCAGAGTTCATCATCGAGTACGAGGAGAGCCAATGGGAGCCAGGCAGGTGGAAGGAGCTGCTGCGAGTACCGGGCAACCACCACTCAGCCGTGCTGAAGCTCCACGGCCATGTGGACTACAGCTTCCGTGTCTCAGCCGTCAACGAGGTGGGGAAGGGGCATGCGAGCAAAGCCAGCGAGAGACACAGGACCCCACCCGCAGGTGCAACATGTCTCGGCTGCTTTCAGAGCAGAGCGGCCTAACACATTGCTCACTGAACTTTCAAACGTTCAAACCCGCAATATAATTGATTTCCCCCACTCGTTGAACCTTTGCTCTCTAATGTGTGTATTTCACAGCCCATTTTGTCTCCCTTGCCCACCCCCCCACCCCCCACCATCAACAATTTCACTGCCAACAAAATCCATATTTCTGTTCTTTCAAAAGCGCCTGACAAAAACCCTGAAAATATCAAGATCGAAGGTCATTTGCCACATGAAATGGATATTAACTGGGAGGTAGGTGCTCGAGTGTTCTGTTCTGACAGTCTTTTGAGAGTATCTAACTTTCAAAGTACTGGAGGGGACTGCACTGATAACGAATCCCCTTTCAAATATAGAATTCCATTACCCTCGTCGAGGGAAAGAACGAATGTTATCGTTTTTTTAGCTCAAATTATCGATGAGTTTCCCCCCAGAAAAAAGGTTTACACGGAGAAACTGTTATTTCTGCCATCGCACATTTTGAAGCTTTACAAAGGCCCTCTTGTGAACCCAAATGAGCAAGGGTCCTATTCTAGCCTCTGATTAAAAAGTACACGGAGCTGGCAGGACACAAGTAATGAATTACGATTTTTGTTTGAAAAGATGAATCTCTCCCATTCTCCAGGTTATTACTCAGTTTCCCGGCTATGGCGATTGATTTGTGCGTCTTAGAATTATGATGTCTCTTAATATTAATAGCATCCTTTTATAGATAATTGTATCTCATTCAATCTTCTTCTGGTGGCACATTGTTAGAGGAGTCATGGCTTTGCTCTGCGTTTTTGTCAAGTTCTTGTTAGCTGTTATACCTCTGAACAGTATGACTAGAAGCCAGTGGTTAAGTGATTTTAGATCTGGAATTATTCTAAAGCTTAATTGGAGACTGGGGGTTATTAGCCAGCCAAAGTGAACATGCTTCAGTATTTGAACACATCATTATGGTCACAGCCATGCTGGCTCAACTAAACGCTGCTCTTCTGCACTGTGGGGGTGGAGTGTCAGTCACTAGGAATGCCAAAGTGCACTTGGCGGGGGAACGCATGCTCCGAGTGACTTTTATGACATTAGCTGGGAGCTTCGAGTAGTCGAGCATTCTTTCTCCCTGAGCTTTGAGCATTCTCTCTCCCTGTCATGCACATCCTGAGATTCCTCTGTACACTCCCTTACATGAACACATGACTTCATGGGTTTCTAACCTATCGACTGGCGCAGTTCATGTAAGACAATCCGCTAGGTTAGCTGTACAGGGGAGCAGACAGGATAAGCAATTAGCATGCACAAGCATCATTGCTTACTCTAATTCCTAGTGCGCTTGTGGGTTTTTTGTTTTCTAAAACCCAAAGAAAATCTGTTTACTTGTGTAATAGAGACACTAAAAACCCCTTTGCCTTTTCAGCCATTGCCCCCCATCGAGCACAACGGGCCCGGTCTGGAGTACAGAGTGAGTTACCGACTGCAAGGCACCGACGAGGACTGGCACGAACACATGGTGAAGAGGCACTCGTTCGTGGTGAAGAACACGCCCACGTTCGTCCCTTACGAGGTCAGGATCCAGGCCAGGAACCACATCGGCTGGGCCCCGGAGCCCAGGACCGTGGTCGGCTACTCGGGGGAAGACTGTAAGTCAGCAATGCTCCGCCCTTCTTCTCGAAAGCATGCGTGCCGCTGGTGCGAGAGGCATTTCCCATACACCTCTGTAAGCACTCCCCCTCTCCACATGTGCTACACACGTGGGCCACGTATGCTACACATGTGGGCGGAGAATCAACAAGCCTAGTGGGCGGTGACCTTATGATAAAATGCTGTCTGTGCTCTGCACAATTATCCGTGCGCTTGGCCTGCTACGGCGATCCGTTTCCCTTTATTGAGGTTATAAAACAGTACGCGGGGGACGATATCCTCACATTGAGGCCTGGTCCCCTTCCGCAGACTGACAAATGAAATGCAGGCTGTGAGCTATTTACATTTTCCGCTCTAATTATTCATCTTAGCTTCAGTTTTCTTGTGGAGCTGCTCTCCCGATGGTATCTTAGGCCGCTTGTTCTCTGTGTAGAAGGATTAGCCTATGTCTTCCCTCTGCTTTTATCCCTCTCTCACTCGCTCTCGATCACTCTCTCTCTCTCTCTCTGTCAGCTCGCTCTCTCTCTCTCTCTCTCTCTCTCTCTCTCTCTCTCTCTCTCTCTCTCTCTCTCTCTCTGTTTGCTTAGTTTGTAGCTTTTTTGGTCAATGCAATGAATCTGAAAGCTTCCTTTATTTACGTAATACTAGCCCTTGTTAAGCAAGTGAAATGCACTCCTTAGACGTAGAATAGTAAACAATGTTTCAGAGAAACACACTTTCAGTGTTTAGAGAAGGGAATGTGTTTATTTAAAAAAAGACACCACGCTGTTACTGGTGGCAACACATATACCAAATTTACTTTTGAAATGACGCTGCACTTCTGTGCCTGTGTCAGGAGCACACCTGGAGCAGGGGCTTTCTCAGTCATTATCCTGACATACTGTAGCTTCAGGAAGCTTATATGGGGCTTTTATTTTGATTTGGTGTGTGTCTGCATGTGTATGTCTGTGTGTGTGTGTGTGTGTGTGTGTGTGTGTGTGTGTGTGTGTGCCTGCAGTTCCATCAGCCGCACCAGATGACGTGGCGGTGGAGGTGATGAATAGCACCCTGGTGAAGGTCAGCTGGAGCCATGTTCACAAGGACAAGCTGCAGGGCCATCTGGGAGGATACAGGGTAATCCCTTACACACATCCTTCAGCTTTTCTAGTCCTCGTTTCGAAGGCCGCTGCCCCCGGGCGGACCTCAGGCTATGACCTCTCCCACACTGGCATGGCCTCGTGCCACTCCACACCCCCACCAGCTCCGCGGTTTCAGCCACAGGACAGGATGGTCCTTACACCATGCCTACAGCATTATTTTTGTGCCACAGTTCAGCAAGTGGATATTTTATGCAGACACAAACATTTTTGGACATGCATAAAGGAAATGTTATATAGAAATCTATTATCACATGGGAAGTGATTTTTGAGAAAATAACAAATGTTGTAGTCAATAAAAGTTTGTTTGATTGCTACTACCCTCATATACACAGAACTCTAACCTTTCTGTGCTCACTCTTGCTCTCCTGTGCCACTGATGTCTCACTCTTCCTCTCTCATCTCTAATCTGCACACTCCATAATTACAGTGTTATAATATGCCACAATTTCAGCCAATCAGAAATGACAGCGGTATTTTCTGATTGGTTAACAAGCTATCTAATCAGAAAGTTGATTTTATGATGACGGCAGAAAGACTAGTGGGAAATCTGAGAAAATTTATGTAGGTGTTGAGTTAGTACAAATTACTTACTAGCATGCTGGCTAACCACTTTATATTACCTGACTCATAAAAACCATAAATACAAATAAAAACCATAACAATTCTAACAAACAGATATAAAACAGGAGTGTGATGTATTGGCTTGTTGAGAGTGAATGGAAGACATTTAATCAGATTGCCTTCCGTCTTTGCCATTGTCGTGAAATCAGCATTCTGATTGGTAAGCAATCCATCTAATCAGAAAAGACCTCTGACATTTCTGATTGGCTGAAATTGTGGCACATTATAATGCTGTACGTGGAGTGAGCGTTCAGATTAGAGATGTGGAGAGAGGAAGAGTGGGCACAGAAAGGTTACAGATCTGTCTATGTGAGGGTAGTAGCAACCATGCAAATAAACTCTTACTGGGCACAGCGTTCAGTGTGGCTTTCTCAAAAATAATCATTCCTCGCATTATAATAGATTTCTACATGCCGTTGCCTTTATGAGTGTGCACAAAAACCTTTTTCCTCATATGCGCAGAAATATGGCACAAAATTACAGGCCCAGTGTTTGTTTTACATACATGTTTCCTGCTCGCTACATTGCCGCACACCATGCTGAGCCCTGTCCCGCTCCACCGTGTGTCGCCAGGTGAACTGGTGGCGTGTGCGCAGTCTTCTAGACACAAGGAAGACGCACGGAGATAAACACACACTGACGTTTCCCGGAGACAGGATCCATGCTCACATTCCAGGACTGCGGCCCTTCTCTGAATACAGCCTTAGTGTCACGGCCTTCAACGGTCGGGGCAATGGACCAGGCAGCCACCCTGTCAGTTTCAAAACTCCAGAGGGAGGTAGGAGCCAAAGAAATGGCAGTTATTCGATATTTAAAATGTCAAGAAATTAGCTAAATTTTGATGAACATTTTTTTTTTTTTCAAAAATTTTGGAAAAATTTATATCAAATTGCTTACTGAAACAAAACTTTCACTTTTCCCCTCTAGTTCCAGACCAAGCTGCAGGTTTCAGGGCTACTGATATTCAGAAGCATGCAGTCACGCTTACCTGGTCTCCTCCATTGGAGGCCAGTGGTGTCCTGACCGGCTATGTCCTGCAGTACCAGCTAAGTATGTCATACCCCTGCCACCTCTCCAACTGTGCAGCTGCCCTCCTGCATCTCCTCAGCATAGTCATTCCTGCATGTCACCACTAGGGGGTACTGTTGTGCCACCTACCCACAAAGGTTGAGTCAGCGTCTGCTCTGTGTAGAGAGACATCTGCCTGCCCCAAGCCTAACCAGCTCCAGATGTGGTGTAGTTTTTTAGAACTTGTTAGATTTTTTTGGGGGTGTGCATAGGCGCATATGTATCTAACATTGATAGTCATGTGATAGCACACTCAAGGATGCACAGGAACAGTTGTAGTGCATGACGACTGTAAAGCAAGAAAATCAGAAACAGGACTTGATGCCAGCTGTAGTGATCAGGTGAACAGAATAATGAATTTGTGGTTCGACCTCCAAACTGATACGAAGGTCCCACTTTACCATCAAAGGAAATGATTTTTGGGAAGCCCACGAGATCTGTAAGTTAGCGTCAGTACAAAGGCACGCGGACTGACACTGGCAGGTCACAGCTTCTAAAAGCACATTCAACCCAAGAAACACCAATGTTGTAAAGTGTTTTGTTGCCGACCACTTTACTTGGTCTCCAGGAGATTGCCTGCTCACAAATGTCCTGTAGCTTTTGTTCAGCATTTGCCATGGCAGTGTTTTCAGGCCAGAAATATTTCTCGATCCCTCTCTGACCACAGACCAGCGATTTGGCAAACACGCGTATTACTCATTGCCCTTCTGGCCTTCAAGCTGGAATAAAGATGAAGACGGTTATAATACGCATGGCCTGGGAGGGTTTGTTAGCTAATTGTGTTTGATGATGCAGCTGATCGCTGTGGCTGAGTGCCATGCCACATATTAAAAGGAGGGCCATTTTTATCATGGGAGTGCAAAAGAGTCCCCCGGTTGCCCTTTGAAGTCGGCTTTTTGAAGTCCCCTCGAAGGAAGCGGTGTGTAAAATGCTGGTGATAATGCACCCAGCTGTCCGCCCATGGCACACAACGGTGCCCAGAATTTAAAAACGCCGGCGCACAGATGTCTCGCAGCCAAGCCTGGCTGTGCCGAGCTTTTACGCAGTCAATATTTCATGCTCAGCACAGACAGTGGTGAGAATATTCAGAGATAATGTTTTAACACCTTGGGCAGACACGAACCCTATGAGTGTGTCAGCGAATGAGCTGATTTCAGGCTGGGCTGGACTTGCCTGATACTTTCACAATACGTTCAGCTTGGCACATATAGCCGGGTGTCCAAACACGGCTACTTTTGCCATGTTTTATGTATGCTGTTATTACTGAGTGGTGCTATGTTCACATTGTTTTGTACAAGTGTTATGTCTTTTATCATTTAGTACACTGGTGTACATAAACAAATAGATTTATTTATAGTATTAGTTCATGAAAGTTTCACTCACATTCCTGTAAGACTAACTTCAAAGGTTAGTGGTTTCCCATATTCAGACATATCCTACTCAAGTAATCATTAAGTCCGCCAAAAGCCGAATCATGAAAGAGCCAAGAAGCCACTAACCTGGGCAGTGCAGGGGCGAAGCAGGTTGCGTCCCACTCAATCCTATGTTCCTGTTTCAGTCAACAGCACTGAGGAGGTGGGGCCCTTGCTCTCCGTGAACATCACCAGCGCCGACGCCAGCAAGTGGCTACTGCTGGACCTGGAGCCCATGAGCCGCTACAGGTTCTACCTGCGCTGCTGCACTCGAGCGGGCTGTGGGCCAGCGGCCAGTGAGGAGAGCACCACTGGGCCAGAAGCACGTGAGTGGATACTACGGCCACCTCCTCCAGACTTACCCCCACAGGCATTTGGCTTTGCATCTGGGGGGCCAGGCTTTGTGTTTTATGTATGAATTATGGGGGAATGCGACGGGAGAGTGCTTCAAACTCCCATCACAACAAGTTTTGTATACGCCAGTCTAAGCAGTTCTTTATGGCTAAACAATGTCATAGTGACACGGGTGCGGCTCATTTGTCATTGTCGAGGAAAGAGCAAGTGCCTATTGATTTGGGAGGAGGGTGAAAACTTTAGAAAAGGAAAAAAGTTACTTTTGGGATAGGAAAAGGTGGATACTCATCATTTTGAAGATGATAGTGAGGTGATATTCAGTCTTATGAGCCAGTAGGTGCAGTATGGTATGTAGTGTTTCGCATACTTAATATCTAAAAAAAAAAGATGATTGATAAAGTGCAATTTATTATTCTTACTTGACTGCAGATTCACACAGCTTCAACATAGATCTCATCAAAGCCACAGTCCTGCAATGGCAATATTCATATGCTGCACAGTAGTACAAAACAAGCAGGAAAATGGCTTCTTAGATATGGAGTTTGATATCTTTCATCCCCTTTATCAGAAACAGACCATTAAAAGCACTGTGTCGTGCCATGTGGCCAAAATGATAGGGAAATGGGAATATACATCTTCCAGCCTGAAGATTAAACTCGAAGTCCCACAGTAATGCAGCCATCCATTTGAACATCCTGATTTTCCAGGAGATCAGGATCTCTCCATGCACGCTGTATGGGTGCCTCTCCTTTCCAGAGCTCCTGGAATACACAGTGCTTTTGCGGGAGAGTAGGTGCTCCTGTCTGCTTTCAGTGTCTGCCATCTTTTGCATGTCTCTTTTAAACACTTTTGTTGTTTTTTTCACCAGCTTCAAGAGATGTCCCTGTTTTCAGCATCAGTATGAAGCTTTCTACTTCTGGTAGCTGTAGATCTAGCAAAAACAGAGTTTGGAGCATAAACATTAGGCCGGTAACACAAGGAACCTTTTTTGTTTGTTTGTTGGATTTTTGTTTTTCCATAATCACGTAACATTATGGCGAGGAGACAGTAAAGTAGCTTGAGCTTTGTTTCACTTGCTTGTCATGGTAGTAGTTCAGTTCAAACCCAGCTGGATAGTCATACATGCTGTCATATTGCTTCTCCTCAGAAATGGCTGTAACTGTCATAGAAGAGAGAAGCCATTAAATTAACAAATTAACATCTGCTACTGTGTTTAGCAACTACTTCTGTGGTGTTCACGTAAAACTGTTCTTGACAGGACTAAAGATGTTCCTTTAATAAAAGAATCCAGCCTCAAATTTCCCTCATGTCCAGTAGCTGTACTCAGTGCTACTAACAGCAGTACTTCAGTAGAATATAGCAGAATATGTTGCATCTAGTAATAAACAACCTTTGCTATAAAGATTTAGTAGAGAAACTCAAGATCTTATCTTTCTTTTCAGGACATCCCAGAACCCATTCTCCCCCAAGAACATCTACCATCTCCTTTGTGGCTAACACCACACTTTCTTCTATATGTACAAACATGAGTCCATCCAAAATTGGTGTCATGATACTGCACAGCGAGTGTTGAACATAATGGATACATAAGCGTTGACGAGCAGATCCTCCTTCTGCTTACTCCTTCGGGGGGAGACCAAACTCTCCAGGTTGAGGAACAGCATCACGTTACGTGTCCACCGATCACGCGCGATGCCCCAGATGGATAAGCTTTGTCAAGCGGGTGGAAAACCTTTCACAAAACAAACAGCTAGAACCAGCTCAGGCAGCAGCGCAGACATCTTCTTATCCGGAGGTAGGAACGTGAGAGACAGAGAGGGAGAGGGAGGGGATGAGGAAGAGGGTGAAATAGAGAGAGAGACTGAGGGTGAGAAAGAGGGAGAGAGGGAAAGAGGCTGAAGGGGAGAGAGAGGCTGAGGGAGACTGAGGGAGACTGACATGCCTGCCACTGTTTGGATAAGTAGGAGCTGTTGAAAGCTGTGGATCAGAGCGTTTTTGGGTGGCACACTGCGAGAGCGCTCCCCTGGCTGTTAGGTTTTCGGGCCCTACAGGACACAGCGGCACACGACGGGGCCTTGTCTCCCCTGCTGTGCTGGCAGATGCTTCCTGTAGCATTTAATCCCAGTGCAGGTGGGCGACAGACCCAGCCAACAGTGCTCGATATTTATAGAACCTCCCCACGTCCATACCCCGACCCCGTTTGTTTTTTCTTTCCTTGTGGCAGGAATGCGTCATAGCGAGCTGCCAATGTTACGCACCTGCTGCCGCGCCAGGGAGAAAAGGAGCACGTCTGCAATTAGAGGGTGACATTTTCAAACCTCACAGTGGGCAGGGAAAGCACCAGTGGCCTCAGTCACAGATGTGCTGGAGAAACGCTAACCTAAGAAAGATGTGGTATGGGCGTGATTAGCACGCCTGGCCTCGAGGAGAGAGGCGCCATGATTGAGATGTACATTAAGCAAAGCTGACAGCTCAAGACACTTTGCCTAATTGGAAAACCTGAAAGTGGTAAAAACAATTAGCTTAGTGTTCTCTTTTAGACTAACGTCCACATTACACAGTGCAAACCCTAACCGTTCATTGCTTTGCTATCGTATATTTCTATTTCTTTTGTTTTATATTTGCTTGCTTCTTTATTTACTTCCTGAACCTAGCACAAGCCAGCTATCTGTTGAAATCTCCTTTGCTCCAAACAACCAAACAGACTTCAATTAGTCATTTAGCAACAGGAGACTAAAACGTCCAGCAGGTTGCCAGCACAGCAGAGGCACTGCTTGTCTGGGGCCTCCAAATTTGCTTCATCGTTGGTGTCATATTTTTCTCTTAGCGATTTCATTTCAAAAGCAGTCGTTTATTTCTGTTCCGGGGGCTAGTTTAGCGTCTTAATGTACTTGACAATGTTCCATGGCGTGAAATTTTTTGAATTGGAAAGCGATGCTCCAGTTATGCTAATAGCCGATATTTTATTCAGGTCAGATTTTTGATAAGGCCATATGCTAATGGAGATGAGGCAAATGAAAACAGAGCCCTCCAGCAGCTCACCTCTCCTAACTAACGGAGTCGTTGCTTGAACAGATCCTTCCTCTGTTTTTCTGCTCTTTCTTTTCCTTCTTATTTTTAATCTGTCAGTGCAAGCTCTGTCGAATTTTAGTGCCTCAGTGACAATTTTGCAAATGTCCGCCGGACTTTTGGGGAAGGAGCAAATGGATTCAGAGTTGTATGTTGCGTATATGAACAACTCTAAGCACATCTTACCGCTCTTTATCATCTCTGACTTTGTAGCTTGCAAAGTTACTTAAGGTAAAGTAACCACAAAGTCAAAGTAGCTTAAGGTAGCTTGTGCCAGTGTGACTGGCAGATGCAGAAAAGCCCTAATCCCATAAGACCTAGTCTATTGTTGGCCATTCACTAGACATCTTTACTCTTTAATTACTTTAGAGTTACAAATTTGTAGATACGCCGAGGTGGCAGTCCTAGGGTTTAAAGGGTTAAAAAGCAATATGATGGATACATTCACAAAATAAATGGTTTGAGTATATCCTTCGCCTTTTACCCTCGTCTTGAGTTTGGATTTAACTTGACTTGACTTTTGTATGAGACTTTTGTATGTATCACTATGGTTCTGTGGCAGCAGTACTGGACTGTTAACACCTCTCTGGTTAGGCACTTGCTGTAGGTAAAGGTAAATGCCAGATAGTCGAAGCGGGTTAACTCTTCTAAGACTTTCATCTTCTAAGACTGGTCATTGAGAAGTCAGATCCTGGAACAGAGTACACCATATGGCTTATGACTAAAGACTGGCTTGATAATTCTAGAATTTATGAAGCTACCTGGACGAGAGCCAAAATTAAGGGGAGAGAGGTCTCCACTTATGACCGGGAAGGCCAGTGCTGCTTTTCATAGCTGTTCATATTGTCCAATCCATAAGCTACGGTCCTTAAACAAACTTATCACGTGTGAGCTGTCCATCCCCTACCATGTGTTCTGTCACCGACTTGATGAAAAGGAATTATGCTTAAACAGCACCTTCCGCTGATTAATTAGACAAGCGGCTTGGCTGTTTAATATTCATTTGGGTGCATTTACATTCCCGCCACTGATTCTCCAGTCACCCGTTCGCTGTCCGACAGCCCCTTGTCAACGTAAGCCATCAATCTGGCGCCCCTGGTGAGAAAGGTCAGGGGGCACTTTGTGATCAGGCATTGTGTATCACACAGGTCTGGCCAGCATCCACGGCAGTGTCTCCAACCAGGGCTGGTTCATCGGGCTGATGTGCGCTGTGGCCCTCCTCACCCTCGTCATGCTCGTCGCCTGCTTTGTGAACAGGAACAAAGGGGGGAAATATTCTGGTAAGGGTTTGCCCCCCCCCGTACCATGGCCCTGCCACCCCAGCGAACTCCTTCCACCCGTTTGTGTTTGCTCAGCAGCCATTTAGCCCACTGGGTATGGCAGACTGCTGGGATGACAATTTGTGGAGAAAAAGAAAGAAGACAGAATAAACAAAGAAAAAAACAAAAAAAAAAATTAAAAAGGAAAACAGCAAGCATATAGATAAAATACATGGAAAAAAAAAACATCACTGGATGACTGCTTTCGCTCCTATATTTATAAGTTCAGCATCAGAGCGGAGAGCGACCGTTTGTATTAAATGTGTCTAACATGTTCTATTTAGAGAATGCAAATGGAGTCAGACTCACAATGGGAACAGAGTGCAAAAAACACTTGCACAGAGCAGGCGTGAACAACAGTGGCATACCTGAGAACTAAATGATGGAATGGCTGTGAGAGCTCTGCATTAGCACTGCAAGATCTTTTCCTGTGTTAATCCCAAAACGCCTCTGTAACCGCACCCTGTAAGAGGAGCTGGTCTCTGACTAATCGGCCGCTAACAGAGATTGGAATGCTACGTAATAAACAGAGGAACATCCAAAGTGCATGCATCCTAATTTGTTGTAATTATTAGTCATATCTTGCTGTTGCCATTATAGAGCACACTGCAGTATTAATGACTATATAGTTGCAATCTATCTGCATATATCAGTTTTTTTAATTTATTGGCTCATTTACTTTAAGTGTAACTGTGTTAGTGATATTAAAGGAACCAATTTTCTCCCCTTTCAGTGAAAGAGAAGGAAGACCTCCATCCAGACGTGGAGTCACAAGGCATGAACGATGACACCTTCTGTGAATACAGGTAGACTAAATCTAAGTCCATAGCTCTGAGAAGAGCCAAAACATTGTCATATCCTGGCAAAGTATTAAATATTGCACTCTGTGCCACTGTATTGTATCATAACTATCTTCTTCTTTTCTGTACTGTGCTTTTCTTGTCATGGCTCAAAAGAGATCCTTATATACACGAGCAAAACACGGAGCGGCCTGCCAGCCTGAGCTCTGGAGGCGTTACGAGCTGAGTAACGACCACACGTACGTGCTGAACAACGGCGGCAAGCCCCTGCCCCGGTGCTCAGGCGTCATTGGCTCTGATGCAGTGCTGCTATTTCGCAATGCTTTGTGGGTACCTAGCGTGCTGTGGAAGGAATTAGAGGAGTAATTGTATCACCATTAAATTGAAACACTTTTGTTTTTGGGGGAAAGGAATAAAGAGGAGCCTGCCCAACACTCAGCGGGGTGATGACTGGGGATGGGGGGATGGGGGATTTGGGCTAGGGCACAATCTGGTTTAATTGAAAGGCACTTATCTCTAGGGCAGCGATATCTGTGTTCGTTTCATTAATCTTTCAGTGATCCAATTCATAACTGTGTTCCAAAGGCTCTCTCTATGTAGACACAAACATGGGAAGGCAATCACTTGAAACAGTAGATTATCTAAGACCTGGCTGAGATAAATGAGGATGGTGGATAAACCAAGCGGCGGTTATGAACCCACTCGCTTTCTTCAGGTCTGCGCGCGAAACCCGAGAGCACAATCCACAGAACATGTATCTACACTTGTGGGGGGGGTGTTGGTTGGGGTGGACGGGCTGAGAATACACATGCATCACGAACAGCAGGGCAGCATACTGAGAATACACTGTGCAGAGTACTTCCACAAATCTTAATCGTAATGTTTCTCCCCACACAAATCAAACTAAAGTGGGCCTCCTGTAAAGGCGAAAGCAGGTGTTGCTGTAAGCTCTCCCACACCTGCAGCTTCTCATAGGCAGCGAAAGGAATGAGGAATTAGAATCATTCATTTGCAGTTTAAAAAGGGAAACTGGTCTTCCCTTTTTTTTTTTTTTTTTTTTTTTTAACTCATTTCAAAATCATCCACTCAGTTTCGCATGCACCCCCTTGGGTAATTTTGAAATGAATGGACGTGAATGAGTCAAACTGAACATCCAGCCAGAGGGTGAAGCAATTTCATGCAAATGTTACCTATGCATTAAATGTAGCTAGTCCTTGAAAAGTCTGCCAGAGCATTCTGAGTAAAATGTTAATTCCTCAAGAATTGCCCATGACCGTAGACTTTAAAGGAAATGTTCACCCCAAAATGCCAGTGTGGTCAGCAGTTATTGGAAGGTAGTGAGGGCCCCATAGCATGTAATTTTGTTATGCTAAGTGACCACTATTAGCTTTCATTCACCATCACTTGAGTCCAGTACTTAGACCCAGACACGAATTTGACACTCGGATTTGGAGTTGCTCATTGGATACATGTCAGGCAATATGCGGTTCCAAGATAAATATATAATGTGCTACTGCATTGTAAGTGCTCTGTGGCGAATAGTGCTTCTGTAAAGTCACAGTATGAGTTTAGATGCAGTATAAATGCAAAAATGCAGCCATGTGTCAGATTTTACGTGTTTCACAACAATGTCTGAAAATATACGTTTTGAGGGAATATGGTTTTAAGCCATGTAGCAGAAGCCAAATAACAATTGGCCAGCACACAACTGGTTTGGACCAGATCACCTAGAGTAAGTAGATCCTGATTTAGATTAATTTTGGAAATGTACGTGTAAACTCATACTGAAGATGACTTTAGCCTCGCCCCATCATTGGGGTGCAGTTATTCACAAGGCGGACTTGGATTCAGCCTCGAGTCACAATTCCTCGGACTTGATTAGAACTCGACCCTGACATTGCTGTCGATGTGAGCGTTTTGGGGCGTATCGGTCCTTTAATCTTGAGCAGGTAGAGTTGCCATGGCAGCGCTATGTGGTCCATTCTCCTTGCTTGTACTGTTTTCTGTAATCCAGTGACAATGATGAGAAGCCACTGAGAGGTAGCCAGCACACTCTGACTGGGGACATGAAAGGAGGCGACAGCGGGGACAGCATGGTGGACTACGGCGACGAAGACGCACATTTCAACGAAGACGGGTCCTTCATTGGAGAGTATGCAGGACGCAAGGAAAGGTCCTCCATGGAAATCAAAGGAACCAATCAGAGCACAGCATAATGGACAGATTGTTTTGGACATTGCTTACATAATCTGGCAGAACGGAGGGACAAAAAAGGACTAAAAAAAAACCTACATAAAAATAAATTGACATAATCCACCTGAAACGCATTCAAAAGGGTGGGGGGGTTAATGTGTTTATTGTCAATCACACTGTCATACTTATTTTATAAAGTTTAGTTTCACACGTTGTAACAGATCAATCATTTCAGCTGTATATACTTTTATCAGGTGGGTTTTTTGTTTGTGTATTGTTTCAAACCGGTCGAGTCAACTTCTGAGCTACCGGCACTTCCTTCTTTCTTTCTTTCTTTCTTTCTGTAAGTGCAGCTTGTGTTTGTAATACTGATGATGGAAAAGAGGAGAAAAAAAGGCTCCTGTCTTAATTTGTTATATGCAGTGAGGTCTCTGTGTTCTTTCACATATGTCTCCACTTGTAGTCAAGCAGGTATTCTGAGTCTTGTTTTTTTTTGTATTTTTTTCATTTTTATTTTTTTGTCTTCTCTGTTCATTCAAGGCAAATATTATTGACATTTTATATCTCGATATGCATTCATTAAATGTGGTTTAATATGTGTACAAGAAGTTTATTAATTTATTTCTTTTTTAAAAGTTGCTGACTAGAGGACAAAGGAGGAAATGAGGGCTGAATTTTCAAGCAATTACCTTGCATACTATTGCGTGATGAACATCCAGCTTTGATAGCAGTTCACGACACAGTAACCATTTTCATAGTACACCAGTATATCAGTACCAGTACAGTAACACCAGGTTACCTTGCGCTTCCCTTTTAATTGGTGATCTGACAAAATCGTGTTGTATCATACAGTAATTTAAAAACACTTACATGTTACATGACCTCCGATGTCTTGTTTATATCACGTGAGCTCTGTACCCACACCACCACTGTACACATGTGCTCTCTAACCCCACTGTAAACAGTGGTACAGCTATAGGGCAGTTGTGGTGCTTTTTCACCAATTCATAATCTGTGCTTTAGGACAAAGCATAATTCTGCCTCAAGATTTGAACCAATACACTTTGTTTAGGTAAGCAAAGTGGTATATTTAGACAATTTGGTTCAAGATATTAGTTCTATGAGCATAACTCAAATGTCATATATTAAGCCACTGTATTCTTATTACTGTCCATCTTTCTAATTCTAAAGAAGGTAACATGCACACATGTATGTTTTGTCTTCTAACCGTATCTTTGAAATGATTTGGATTGTTGAACCAACATAGCACAATTTCAATGGCATCAGGTTACTTTTTTGTGTAGACATGTTTGTTTGCATGTTTATGGATATTTAATGTCTTTCGAGCAACAATTTGACATTAAATTTTATTACTTTTATTCATTTTGAGTTTGGTGACTAAGACAAGACTATTGCTTTGCTGCTTGATTTCACTTTCAAGTCAACTTAAAGAAAATGACTAAGGGGACCAGTTGCATCTTTTTTTTTTAATCCCATTTTCCTTCCACAGTTAGTCATGCCAAACCCCACCCACCAGTTACCTAGTTCTCTGTCTTACAACAACTACTAACCACAGAGGTCGTGGTGAGCATGTGTATCATGCTAGACACATGAAGTCAATCATCACATCTTTTTAAGATGCAGCCCATGCACACACTCAGAGGAAACTTTGAGCACACAGATGATCACGATTGGCTAATATCACCGTTAGTGACGGGCCAGAGGCATGCCATCACTCCCACTCAGAGAGCAGCACTAATTTTGCTCCCAACCACAGATGGTTAAGGTTTCATTGGGACTTGAACCAGGAAGCCTAAGATGACAGGGTGAGCACTTTTCTGGGTAGGTTTTTCAAATAAACTTACCCAGATAAAATAAAGGTTTTGTGTGGCCTTGTGTCTTAATTGTCCTCCAGATTTATTAAGTAAACCATAAAAGAAATTTTAAATGCCAGTGTTGACATAATGAATGTGCTTATAGATAAGTGGTAATGTGCATATGTCATCATTCTTATTGGTGGTTATTCGCTATTCTTTTGTAGACATTTTTAGTTTAGTTGTTCCTTTAACCACTACACCACTGCCTAGGAACTATTAGGAAGATGTACTGTAAAACGTACCAGTAAATGCAATATGAAGAAACATGGCATACACAACAAGACAATTGTGAATCTGAGAACATGACAGACCTTGAGGCAGACTACAACCACAGAAGATCCCATCAGGTTCCACTCCTGCCAGCCAAGAGTCTGTGTCTACAGTAGGCTCAGGCTCACCAAAGCTGCACAGCTAAAGATTGGTAATATGCTACCTAGTCAATTCTGGATCTTGATTACTGCTGTGGCATGCAGATGGCAGGGTCAGAAACAGCTTATGAAACCAGCATTCCTTGCTTGTAACAACAGTTCAGGTTGGTGATGGTGGTAGTGTAATGGTGTGGGGAATGTTGCCTTGGCAGACATTGGGCCCCCCAATATCAGTTGAGCATCATTTGAATGCCAGCCTAAATCTTGTTGCTGAGCATGTGAATCCCTTTATAGCCACAATTAACACATCTTCTAACTGTTACTTACAGCATAATAATGTACCATGTTATAAAGCAAGTCATCTTAAACTGGTGCCATGACCATGACCATGACAATGACTTTGGTGCAATTCAGTGTACATCTTATTCACAACATCTGACTCCAGTAGCATACCTTAAGGATGTGGTAACTTGGGCAGGGGGGGGGGGGGGTATCGGTCACAGCATGAATGTAGAGCTGAAAGTCTGCAGCAATTACCTGATGCAATCAGGCCAAGACTGCCCAAGATCTCCAAGGAATGTTCCCATTATCTTTTGGAATTGACACAACAAAGAAGAGCGGCTGTTCTGAGGGCAAATGGGGCTCCTACCCAGCGTTAGTATGATGTTATAAAGTGGTGGTCTAGTGTAGATCTTTGACCTCAGTGAAATGCCAATTTAAAAGTATGTCCTTCTCATTGCAAACACATTTGAAAATTAGATTTTTTTGAGTAAACAAAACTTTTGTTAATACAGGAGGGTTCAACTTACTTTGCCCTACCTTTTTATATGAGAACTGTGTTTTTTCTACTTGTGTGCTAACATTGACAATCAGTGGGTTAGGAACTCACAGGCTTTTAAGTATGGCTTTCTGTCCTAACCTAAGTGCGGCAGTTAGGAGTCTGCAGTGTGAGCGTTTATGTAATGAATTGCTGCATGAGGGGCATCCTTAAGTGTACAAAGAAGTTCATTACTGTAAAGGAAAAAAAAACAAAACAGAAGAGGCGCTATGCCGTCCATCAAGAACATTGACTGGACTGTGTGTTTGCCTCACTGCCTGCACTACAAATTCCCACAGATCCCCTATATGTTTTCCCGAGAGCACCATTCGCTCGATACACCACTCATCTTTAAATTACACTGTAAAAAAGTGTAATTTTTTCATGTACAAAGAGCACAATATGCAAATGATAGGACAGCCACTGTGAGCGGAAATAGCCCAGTGACATGGCACATGCAGACAAAAGACTCTACCTGCAGTTCATCTGTGCAGCATGCAGGACAATATTAATAATGCAACACTTTTATCTCCACAGGCCAAGCACAGGCATAAACAAATGGATTCAGTGCTAAGAAGAACAGCAGTCCATTACAGGGAGCCTAACCGCTACAAAGTGAGAGGAATGCTAAGTCGCACTGTCTTAAGGCATGAGGGTTGCACCATTTCCTGGGAAGTGATTGTAAAATGATGCCGATTTATTTTGGATTCATTCTGCCATAAAACTGGTCTCGGAGCTTTTATTGCGCCACAATCCTGAACGCTGGAGTTACGTTTAATTATCACATAAACATCCTCCTTCACACCAAAGTGAAGCTCTAGCCCACAGAGACGCTCTCCCTTTTGCCCACTTCCAGCCCTCGGTCTGTTTGAGGCACGGCGTCGCGCCCAGTGGAGAGACATACATGCGCACGAAGGTTATTAGACATGTGGGCAAAATTTCAGCCTCCTCCACAGTGCTTCCGGGACATCTGAGGGAATGATCTCAGCATATCGCAGCTCTGCAGCAAATGAATTGGTCCCCAAGTCTCAGGAGCTGTCAGCTATTCACTTTGTATGAAGGCTTCATTCATCACTAGATTTTTTTTCTTTCCCCTTGCCCATGTGAAGCAACTTTTAGCAGAAGGGAGAGAGACAGGGTGAGAAAGAAAGAGAGAGACAGAAAGGGAGAGAGAAACTTTGAGCATTTGCTTCCTTTTAAAACATGCCAACAGTTAAGGATTTTAGGGTGTAGAGTACATGACTCTTGAACTGTTCTACACAAGCAATTACTATACAAATACAGGGCATTGCATATTTTATATTACCAGAGGCAAAAGGCTTTGGAAATGTTAGGATGATGACACTTATGTTGCATATGCTGTAATATTTTTAAAGCATACTACAGAGTAAATGGGTGTGTGTGGGGGGGGGGGGGGGGTCTTAAATATATGGTATTTTAATACATTCAGAAGTAAATCTCTTTACGCTGTAAAACATTTTGGGAATGCAACAAACATCTTTTTTATAGCTTATTTTAAATGCTAATAATGGTAAATGCATTCATGCTAGCAAGAAAAATAAGGTGTTCTGGGTGTTAATACTCAGTTCATCCTCAGTATATCATTGTCTGAGGTACAATCTATAGGCTATCTGGAATTGATAGTATTATGAGGACATTTATTCCCACGCGGTTTCCCCATGTAATATGCTAGAGTACAGAGCCAAAACATCGCAAATTGTGTCGCTGTCCAAATACTTATAGAACACGCTGCATATGTGCCGCATCATTCTCCAGGACTGGCATGAGGTATACAGGTTTTTGTCCCTAGCCTATGGGCACAGGTACCTCAGCTCATAAAGCTACTGAAACAGCCCAGACGAGTTGCATTGTGGCTCCAATTAAATTCTGCAACAGTTAGAGAACAGTGCTACCGTGTGCCAGTGCTGTGGGCTGTCAGTGTACCAACATTGTGCATACTGTAACAATAATTTTTGCGAACTGGTCTTACTGTCTATCTGTGAGTCATTCTAAATGGTGTGCATCTCCCTTCGTCTGCTTGGTGACCTTGGAACAAGAGTATTTACTCTACTAATTAGTGTTGAGTGGTGTTACATTTTATTGTTCAGATGGTTAGCAGCCAGATTCCTCAGACGAGAGCTGTTATTTGAGATCAGAGCCCATTGATGGCCAAACACACTCAAAACTGCAGTAGTCAACTATCATATAATGCATATGTGATGCTTTAAAGAATGTGCATGGCATTGCAAATTAACCTTAGGGTTCACCGATGCAGCACCTTAATGGTGGTTGCTGTAGCTATGCGTGTGTAGTCCTGACAATGTGCTGCCCCTGGCATGTCAGCCAACCTGACACAGACAGCCTTTCCTAAAGCTCAGGTTACTCCATAAAGTAGGTCACAGTTCGGAACGTGGGGTCAAGAAGAGGCAATGAGGTGTCTCCAGAGATGCCATCCAGATGGAGTGGGTGTATGCTGTTCATATTAGATTAGCATCCAACGTTCAGAAATCCAGACCAGCACTGAGGCCTGGGTAAACTAAGGTAGCACTGACACCAGGACAGTGGGCTGGTTAAGATTCCCCTCGGTGTTCCCTAGCCAAGGCTTTTCACTTCCCTGAAAGCTTCACCTTTAAAATATGACACCAATATGGAGGTTATGGCCAGCATGTGTTTAACATTAATGAATGGATTATATTACAAACGTGCAATGAGATTAAAAAAACATAGAGAATAGATATGAATGGTGTGAGATTCTAACCATAAAAATGATCATTCTAAAAACAAAACAGAAAAACATGTTTTTTACAATCATTTCTTATTCATTTTTTAAAACGTAATGATTTTTTACATTTTTTTTTTTAAGCGGTCATTGTCTGCGCTTTTATATAATTTTGCTTGTTAGTCCTTGAAACCCAGCAAAAGTGTTCTCTTCAGTTCCTATAATCTATAATTTACAGGATAAGAGCATTAACTGTAGATCAGCATTACACCATTTGTGAAACAAAACACATTTGCCATGGCTGATTGGCAAGGGAACCCTATGTTGTGGATAAAGATTAGTAATTTTCCACCCCAGTCCTTGATCATTGTGTCGTTCATGGAAAAAAAATTAAAAAATAAATAAAAAATTTCAATAATGTGTGAATGTAACCAACACAGGAAGTAACTGTAGTGCTTAAAGGTTTATTTCATTGATTGATAGAATAGTTATTACCACGTTTATTCACACTGGCTGTAGTTATAGAGAATGAAAATTCACTGAAATGTGCATCTCATAGTGATATAAAATGTTCTCAGCCATAAACCACATGGCACTCCACACAAATAACTCTGTCAACAAAGCCATCAAATTAGCTCATTACCTCCCTATCAAAAATAATAGTGTTAACATATGATCTTTTATTTCACCTTATCCACATTTCCTCACCAGCTGTTTATTCATAAAAAAATGTAATAAAATTGAATAAAATGAGAAGTCAAGCATCACCGCAACATGCATACATCAACAACACTACAGAGGCAGGGCAAAGCTGAATGAAATACTATTTCTTAGATAAATAGATCTAATTGAGCAAAACAGGGCTAGGCTTTATTGAACAGTAAATCAAAAGACTCACTCATCATAGTTGCAGCAGGGAGTTTTGAACTCTACTGGGGGAGCTTGCATGCACCACCAAGGGGCACAAAAGATTTACAGATTTATTCCTGCTGTCATTGTTTTTGCAATACTGATTCATCTTTGAATCAGACATTCAGACATTACATTTGAACGTGTATAATTATTTGACAAGTGAAATCCCATCTGATGCAGTTGATTTGAGGCTGGGTATTCTTAGCTATCAACATTTACCTGTAGTAGGCTAGTAATTTTTTGTTGCAATATACTGCCAGTTTCAAACTCCTAGAGGAATCCTCAGGGAAATGTCAAAATGGCCTTCTGTGTCAGTATGATGACTAAGAGACAGCCAATGGACCAAGCCATTGTTATAAACATTGACATCACATGGGGCCGGTGTAGTAAAAATGGGATGAAATATATTTCAGGCATTGGCTAAAATATCCACTTCGCTTCTACCTTAAAGCAAATATATGACATGAAATAAATAAGCAATAAATAAGGTGCCTATGCCCCAAAAGAAATAATACTTTTTATGGACTAGCTCACTGTGAGTTAATTTAGCCAACAGTGGAAAAGGGCTTGCTGGAGGCACTTAGCGTTACCTTGGTTGCGTAATGCTAATTGTCCCTTCTTCCTTGCATTTCCTATTAGTCAATAGGAACCATCAATTGCTCAAGTTGTGTTCAGTCATAATTGTAAGTTCCTTTGGATAAAAGTGTCAGATAAATGTAAATGATTTATGCTATCGCATGAATCCCCCCAAACCCCATTCTCTTGGTGTCATAATAACTACGTCTTTTGATCTCTTTGTTGTGCTGTGATCTTATAAGATGTGATTCTTCTGGTAACTTTATTTAAAGGCAAAGGACAAAAGTTAACTACTAGCTCTTTCTCTCTGGGTGTGGGTGCATTAGGTCCATGCCGAAAGTGACATTTTTCATTTTTCACGGCTGGCTCTCCGGGAGGTGATGGCCCCGCACGCCATCTCAGGAGCTAAATGTGAAGTGGCACATTAAGTGATCTCGTCTGTACCACAACGGGAAAGGCCACCTCCCCGATCCTGTCCTGCCACGTTAACGTAGCCTTAATAGGGTAAGCAGATCTGCTGTTCAAAGCCACCAGGCCATCAGGGCTACAAGTCATGCAGTAATCCCTCACCCTGAAACATTTCCCAGTTGGTTTCAAATGCATGGCGACAGCAGACAAATGGCTGTTTGTCCAACACGTTAGGACCCATCTGCATTGCACCAAAGCAGAAAGCTAATGGCTTGCTCCTGGCTTGCAATTAGGTCTACAGTTAATGCAGGGACCAAAAAAAAGAAAAAAGAAAAGTATCTAATAAAATTATGCAAAGGCTAGTTTGTTGCAAGTATCAAAGAATCAAATGAAAAATATTTTCTCCTAAGCCTGTTAGAGTTACATCTCATTGATAAGGTAATGATGTATGCCACGGGTTGAGTGGAGATGGACTGCGATGATGGCAGTCATTTACTGCTTCTACTGAAGTAGACTAGGCCACCATCTGCAATTTTATGCTTGATTTAGAATCCCTTTATCCCCTCTTTATAGCTGCATCTTCACTATCAAATGTGCATCAAAGCCTTTTTGCTTGATCACAGAAACTGCAAGACTAATTTAATTGCCAAGATGCTCAATATTCAGAGGCCTGGACAGCCAGTACATATGGTATAGAAATTTGGTCATGATTGTTACAGCCACAAGCTTGCAGCCTCATCAAAAACAAAACACCAAATAAATGAATATTATTTTTGCTCTGAGATATATTGACACACGAAGGGACAAAATGCTTTATTGATGGATCCCTAAATATGTCTGAGCTCAGGCCTACTGATTATACCAAAAATGAGTGAAGAAGGGAAATTCCAATTTATGTGCATATAAAACACTCAACCCAAGATCATGTTGATCAAGATTCCATTCATACCTCTGGACTGATTGTGTTTGCCGTCTCAATTTTTCTCCCCTCTCGACAAATAGCTAAATAGTGTTTGTGCTTATTTGTGTGGTATGCCAAATGATTCTGAACACGTCTTGCAGCTATTTGACTGAGGATGATGTGCGCGTACAGCACCCTGCCACATTTGCTGGCCCGCACACCTGCGTATGGAGCACATGTCAGAGCTCCTTCAAGCGATTATGGTGGGGAAGCGTAGGCAAGGTGAGGTATGCACAGAATTCAGCTGGAATCAAAAGAATCCCTTCCCTGTGTCGGCGCTGACATGTGTCGGAGTGCTCCGACGCTTCTCTTCCGTTTGCAGTATCGTGTGCCTGTGGCGATGATCTCACTTTCCAGAGGTAGCTGCTGACTGACCCAGAGTCAGGCACAAAAGCCTTGTAAAAATAACAGACACAGGCACAGATCTTGTAAAAAAAAATTGAATGTAAAAGAAACGTGCAGTGCTGTGAAAATAATTCTGTTAATCTTATGACCACGAAACTGGACCTGAAGCAGCCATATGTGCCGACATTATTTTTTTTTTCTTAATAGCTGAGAGGATAGATTGCATTGTCAGCTGTACTTTGCACCAACAGGCCATTCTCTCATTGTATTTACATCTAAATGAAGAGACAGCCTTGGTCACGTTCCTCTAATTGGGCCTGATGAAGTCTCTGTAGCGCCACTAGAGACAAACCAGGAGAGGCACGTGCACAGGGTCTGGTCAGTTGTCCTGGCAATGAAACATGACATTTGGAACAAGATTGGATCCCAACACTATCGTTAAGGCACTGAGAGGTGTGGGAAGAGATCAAAGGAACAGCTTCCAGTGAAGTCAAGCTTTTGACAATAGTCCTGTTATCTTCTGTACACTGGAGACAGAGCACACTGGATTCATTGGCACTGAGTCACTGATGTGCTAAAGACATATTTGGAACCAAATTTGAAACCAAAAATAGATGGAATACGAACATTTGGAGATACACATTCATATTTGATCAGTTTAGACAAGACGAATCAAGACCTTTGGCAGTCTCTGCCATTCCAGGCACTCTAGCAAGGTCAAATGAGTAAGCCACATTTTAGGACTCAGACAATGTGCTCTCCCAGATTAATTTTCTTTAGGTTTTACAAACTGGGATCTATACCTGTTATCAGTTGTCTTTGTCTCAGTGGTGACTGGTGTCTCTCTGTAGGACAGTTGTGTGATTTACCCCATCTGTCATTAAGGACTGCAGTAGCCCCTAGGGCTAGCCCCCTTTCCAAGGTATTTACATCACCTTTTTGCCACTTGGTGTCTTTGAATGCCAGTGATCTTCCCTTTTTGTACATCTTTCCTTTGTAGTTACTCTACAAGACAAGGACGGTTTGGTGGGTTTTTTTCATATTGATTGGACCAGAGGATATGCAAGCCTGACTGAACTGACCACTATTTGTGTTTTCCCTTGAAACTGTCGGTTTGACAGATATCTCAAGAATAGTAGGCCATCCCCCACAGATGTTATGGATTTTAGCCCATCATTTCAGCTTTTAGAAGCAGGACTGCCATACTATAGAAGTATTTCTTCTCTGTATTGTGTGTCAGGGATTTATCTATAGTACACGCTGCTCCACTACCAAATACAAGTGTGCCCACACATATCGAATTAATTATGCCAAGATAATCATACATGTAGCAGACCCATTACCAATACAAATACATTTGAAATTTGTATTACTATCATAGGGATTTACCATGTGCCACATTTGAAAACAAAATAAGGGAATGATGAACAGGAAACAAAAAACATCATTCATCATGAGAGCTCCCACAGGGGGGCAAGACTAATGGATTCAAATTGGCCAGAATCATGTTCACAACACTGCCCGTTAAGACAAGTAAATTGGCTTTAGTAAGCTTAGTTTCACCATTAATTAACTTCAGATTTCAATGTTTTTATGGTCCTTTAGGTTGGTTGGGACTGGGACTAGGTCCCCTAGCACAGCACCAAAACCTGTTTGATTACCTCAACACACACATTTAAATAGCATCCTTAAATTGGTTAATCTACCTGCGATTTAGAGCACGACTCCCTGCATCCATCTCTATTTAGGAGCATGGGATGCATACTATAATGCGGTCTCACTTCCTGCCGCTTTGACTTCAAGGACATTTGGATACATTCTCAGCGCAGTTTTATTTGAAAGAGTCTGAGTCTGTTACCTAAAATGGGACTGATTGCAGTTAAGTGGTTCAGTACTAACCCCCCAGTGAACTGTGGGTAGCAATCACAAACTAGTGAGAGATGAAAATTAAGACAATTTCAATTTCCTTCAGGATCAATAAAATGTTATCTTATGTTTCTTATTTTATCTTATTTTATGATATCTTATATTTCTTATTTTGTCTTATTTTATGTTATGTTATTTTGTTCTTTTGTTTAGTTATCTTATTTGATCTTATTTTGTTATCTTATTTGATCTTATTTTGTTATTTTATCTTATTTTATGTTATCTTATTTTGTTATCTTATCTTATTTTATCATAGTGCTGGCATAACATGTCCAAAGGGCACTGTGCCTAGTGATAACACTGGCTGATAGTTATTGTTTTAATTAATTTGAAGATTAAATATTTTCATTCTTTGAATCTGGTAATGTGGCTCTATGTTAAAGCCAAACTGGACATTTATTTATAGTTTTTCATTTATTCTTGTCTTTACATTGTTAACAAGAAGCCATGGAATGGAATAACTTTCAGTCTTTAGCATCTAGTCAAAGCAGCCAATTATCTTCACAAGGCTGTGCCCATTTTCCAACCAAAATATAAACAAATAAATAAATAACATGCTTCTTAAGAAAAACATTTAATCTTGGTAATGGTAAACTGATCTTTTAAGGACCACAACAGCATACAGCTATTGTAAAGCTGAGCAATTTCAAAAATGGGACCAAGCATGTGAGGTACCATGTGTGTGCCTAAATGTGAAGTTATAAGGTGTAGGACATAACTGCTGCTCTGTGCTAATAACATTAATGCCACCGTTTCTGGGCTTTGTTGGCACATGTTGGCAGATGTGTTGTGATGCAAATAGTAGCTGCTCACCACTCAGCAGTTAATCTCCTTATTGGTCTTCTCCAACAAGGATTATAAACTTTATATATCTTTTTAAATAGGGTGAAACTGAGCTGAACAGTGCAGCTGGTTTTGTCACTGAAAATAATACATGTACATATAAGTCATGTTGATATGAAAAGTATTGAAAACCAAAATAACTACTACTTCTCCATTGTAGTTTGTTCTAATTTATTCATTGCTTTCTTTTCATGAAATATATTAACACCCTCTAGTGATAATGCTTAATTCGGGCTTTAAATTGCAGGAACTGCAGAAACCAGCACACGTGCAAAATGGTCAGTGTTGTCATGAAACTCATTGCCACAGAATGTAGCTACATTCAGGTATGTGCAATGTATGTTTTGTTTCTTAAAGGTTAACCGTATTGCTTTGAACGTGAGTCTGAATCATGGCTTAAGCTTTTTGAATGGGGGCCAGTCCTCGCTACATGGCCAGATAGGGGTCGTTTATCAGACTAATCCTCACACTTTGCGGATTAGGGCCTTATCCTTTGTAAATGGCTTTCTCTGTGTCACAGAGAAACTAACCCAAACGTCCACAGTGTGCACTCCACTTTCATGAAGTCTGACCTTGAAAGCCATTCAGATGGTTAAAGCCTGGGTCAGGAATCGCTGCTAGTGGCAGCCGGGTTTTGTGGTCCAGTGACAGCCAAAGTTTTGAAGAGTAACAATGCTACAAGAGTTCATAAATGTACAATTAAAAAAAAAAAAAAAAAAAACACCATTATTGCCCCACTGAAGCAGTCCTCTATGGACGACTGAACCAATGTAAACTGCCCAACTGAGCGATGTTACTTTCCGCCAGGGTAAACCTAATTTCTGCTTTCTTTTGTTGTGTGAAATTTACATTTTTAGTGCTCTTTATTCATGTGTTCAAATATGACAAATGTGCTTAAAAGAAGACAAAAAAAAATCCAAGAAGTGGAATTTCTTAACCAAGTTAAGATTTACAAGCGGCAGATCCTTGGCTACTCCTGGTAGCCTATCTTTGGCAGTTCCTGTGTGGAGATATTTACCAACTCACCTCAAAAGAGGTCATGTTATTTCAGACTAATGATGTATGTGGGATTGCAGTAAAATTAAATCAAACTTTTCTCTTCATATGACATGGCAACAAATGTGTTTACTCCAGTTCTGTGACTGAACAAGAAGGTTATTAAAATCTACAGCACCTGGCCCAAATTTAGGTATTCTCACGATAACTAAAAGGCCATAATTAAAAACGATGCACTGCCAAAATTTTGCTTGCTCGTGCCTCTGCGTTTTAATGCAAGATAACACCTGCACAGCAATGTTCACAGAACACAAAACAGATGTCGGTTCTGTTGCATCTTCTCTGATATGATCCTCTTCACAAACATTTCTGTTAGACGTGTGTGTGTGCTGTGGTGTATGTAATTTATTTTAATGCTGGGCAATATATTTCTCCATAGTATTTTTTTTTTTTTTTTGCAGCTTTTATTTGAAAAACAGAAAGAACCAAAGACTTCCTTTTGGTAAATGATGTTAACTGTAGGGCTGGGTTTAAGTGTAGCTTTCTGTCCCCAAAAAGATCATTTAAGTGTGCGCGTGTGTGTTTGTTTGCACGTGCATGTAAGCTATTACAATGTATAAACAATCTGCAATTCCTCTTCAGCTTGTCCTACATCAGCATTAATTGTAAGTATAAGTGTGATAAATGCAGGGTAACTGCCTGTGTCATTTAAGGAAATAACAGAAATTTATCGGATGAAAACCTTCATGGTCATGCATCAGTGAATGTCTACATTGTTGATTGATGGTATCACTTCAGTTATGAATTTGTGGCCAATACAAAATACGTTTTAACAAACAGATAAATAAGTGCAAAGACATACCAAGGCCAGTCTAACACCTTAAGACAAGTTTGGTTAAAAAAATGGTGGTAAAAGAAAGTAATTAAAAGCAAACAAAGCTAATTTTAGAGAATGGCCACACAGAAGAGAATTAATCTCTGTGTTAAAACGAATGTTTCTCAGACATAGGTGTTCTCATTTGGAGTGCTCTCATTAGCATTGTTTATTTCTAGCCATTGATGACAGATAGCCAAACGTCTTTAATTACAAATTAAATTTCCAGGTAAGAATGTCACTGCCAGAGCTTCATCATGATTTATATCCTCAGTAATGATCATGACCTGTAGCTAAGCTTTCCCTCGTTTTCTCTTGCAGTACGGAGAGTTCATTGTAACTTTCTAATTTCTCTTAATCTGTAGGTCCATCCACTGTAAATGGTCCAACAATCGATCTGTCTAGACAACCCTGACATGGGCACTTCCTGATTATTCTCATGCAAGCAGTCTACAGAATGTAATATACAACAATTCAGTGTCAAAGTCCATTCAAATTCTTGACCATGTCCATTACTGAAAGCATAGTTTGCAGCAGGTTTCATTGTTTACCAATGTCATAGTGGCAGAAAAGCTTTTTTGAAAGCTTAATTACAGAGTGAATTATTAAACCTATACAACCTTGTTTGCAAAAGTGATGGTGCACAGTATTCCCTTTATGTTAGAATGTGACAAAACAACATCACAAAGGTTGAGGTCTTATGGACAAGGTTACATTTTGTGACATTTCTGCCTTCTTTGAGACATCCGTAAGCTATGCCATTTGTATAAACCTAACTTGCCATTTACTTTAAATAATGTTTTCTCCTCATTCGCTTCAGTTTCCACAGAGTTAACCCAATCTTATCTATTAGAGAAGCTATCCAGAGTGATTCTTCTTCTACCACATGAGATCTCTACTGCCATGCTTTTGGGGACCTTATGTAAAATTCAATGCTGAGGAATAAACCAGCAGGTAAAGCCTGCCAGTTAGACATTAGCTCTATGCAGAAGTATGAAAATCAGCACAACTGCCTTAGCAATATCTTTGACAGATTTTATAATGTTCCTTAACTTGACAAAATGTTTGGAAAAAAGAAAAATGCCAGCTCTTTTGTGCTGTAACCCTAATGATCGAACGTTCCAGTTATTGTCGCACAAAGAGAAACAGTTCCCTTTTCTTTCTTTTAATGGCTGACTGGGCGGTAATGGCACCTAATTGGCCAAAAAGAACCCATGAATGTGTTCAGCAAATGTTTGTACTTTGTGTTAGACAGTCACTCAGAATGCTGTGCTAGGACTTAGAAAATAAAATTCGTTCTTTACATGTGTTCCAGAGTTTCTGCAGGCAACGTGGCTTCTCTTTGTACAGCCTCAGATGTGATGACTACAGAGGCGTGATTGGATGAAAGCCTGTCTGCAGCTAAATCCATCACCCAAAACTGCTAACATACTACTAGCTGCCAGCAAGCGCTAGGCAAACAGGATCAGGCTAACTCTCCGTACGTTTTCATTTAGCATTAGGCACACTGTCGTCAGGAAAGTAGGTGGACTGCCAATGGAGGCAGACCACAGGAAATGAAGTCATCGAAACCCTGTCCTTACCTCTGACACAGTGATCATACTAAACTTACAACCAACTGCAGTGATATTTGTTTGGTCAAAGCATTAGAATTGGCTATACACTATATGGCCAAAGTTATGTGGACACCTGACCTATATAAGGTTGTTGGACATCCCATTCCAAAATCATGGAGTTAATATGGAGATGGTAAGCTCTTTGCAGCTATAACAGGCTCCATTTTCCTCAAGATTTTAGAGTGTGTGTGTGGGAATCTGTCCCCATTTTGTCAAAAGACCATTTGTGACGTCAGCCTATGTCTTTATGGACCTCACTTTGTGCACAGAGACACAATCATTGCTGGAATGGGAAAGGGCCTTCCTCAAACTGTTGCCACAAAGTTGAAAGCTTATAATTGTCTAAAGTGTCTTTTTATGATGTAGCATTAACATTATCCTTCACTGGAAATAAGGCCTAGCACAAAAATCATGAAGAACTCTCCCTCCTCCACCAAACTTTACTGTGGGCACTATTCGTACCATTAGGCAATGTTCTCCTGGAATCTGCCAAACCCACACTCGTCTGTCAGACTGCACTATTCACTACAGATAGTGGAGCATGATTCATCACTCCAGAGAACTCATTTGCACTGCGGCATAGTCCAGTGGCAGCATGCTTTATACCACTCCAGGTGATGCTTGGCATTAAGCATAGTGATCTTAGACTTGTGGGCAGCTGATCGGCCTTGAAGACCCCTCCCATTGCACAGCCATTGTGCTGATGTCACTTCCAGAGACAGTATGGTAATCTCTAGTGAGTGATGCAACAGAGAATAGGTGGCCTTTACACACTGTGCATTTCAGTACTCGGTGACCCTGCTCTGGGAGCTTGTGTGGTCTAGATCAATGTGACTGAGCTGCTGTTGCTCCTAAACACTTCCATTTCACTATATTTAAATCACATTTCACCTGAGCAGATCTAGCAGAAATTTCACAAACTGACTTACAGCAAAGGTGGTACCCTAGGTCTGTGTACACTTTGGTCATTCTATTTTCATTTCAAAAAAAGAAATTAAAAAAAAATGAAAATGGAATGTTAACTGGTACTCGTTTCAAAATTCAATATCAAGAAACAGAGAAACAAGTCATTGTTTGTTTTCATTGTCTGAAATATCATAATATGCAAATCAAATTATATTTTCAATTTTGCAAAACAAAATAATATCACAGAAAAAGGGGCAGTATTGACATTTACTAAAAACAGATATTTTCACTCATAGGCTCACTTCGCACCTGTTGCTCACTGTTAATCTTAGCAGAGCTATTAGTGAGCAGGATGGTTGTGGAACCATCTTCCATGCAATATTTTCATGTCACATGATTAAGTGTGTGTGTGTGTATATAAGGATCAATTGTCATCACCCATTCCTACTCATGCATCACTATGGGAGTTGTCTACTGTATTACTTGCAAGAGATGTCATCAGCTTTATATTGGAAAAACCAAGAGACAGTTTGCTGATTGGTTTGTTGAACACCTTGAGACCATCAGAATTAAGGATTCATTATTTCCAGCGACCAGGCATTTTAATACTAATGGACACTGTATTAATGACACATCTGTTTGCATTGCCTGTTTTTGCTATGGCAGCAATGAAATAAGGAAACTCAAAGAACCCATCTACACTCTTGGAACTTTAGAACTCCATGGAATTAATGTTATGATATAAACATCTACTTTTTCATATGTAAAATGGCTCCTCCTACTACTTATTTGACTTAAGGCAGCACTACACAGACCTTCGGCCTTGGTACCTTTTTTTTGTGTGCAATTTGCTTCTGCGCCACCGATGCCTCATGATTACATACAGCATTATAATCTCATAAGAGCAAGGCGGCTGCAGGTTTCAGAGCTGATGTTTGCAGATGCTCTTCACCTGGGTGCACAAGCCAAGACGACTGGATGACAACTGAGCTTCATCTGCTTTGACTGGAATCTCCACTGTCAAACATACCCACAAACTGCAGTTAATTCAGCACGCAAGCTATAAAAATGGTTCGTGTGCGTGGATGTTATGCTCACATGTGAAACTTAGTTTTAAATTCTTCAAATAAATGTTATATATTTGCATGAATTCCATGAGAGTTGCCAGCTCACGTGGAGTTGGAAGGTAAAACTGTCCCGTTTGTCTTCCTGAGACTGCTGCTGGTTACTCTCGCTGATAATAACGGCGAGGTGCATTTTATCTCAAACAGGCTTAGAATTTGTCTAAGCAGATTACATGACTATGTGCTTGATTTCATACACCTGTTACCAATGGGTGTGACTGTAACACGCAGACTCACTAATTAAAAAGGGTGTCCACATACTTTAGGCCATATTGTGTATGCCAGAGATGTTATCTTTAGTTTAGACTGTGGTCACTCAGTGGTGAAGCCATTTCATTAGTTGGTGTAATGGGAGATTGCGCTCGCGTTGGCGACCGCAGCAGGTCCTTGGAATGTGTTTGATAACAGCATTTGCCACTTTGCCGATAGCAGCCGCCACCGCTTTGCTGATAGGCTCTGGCCCATTACCTTCACCTTGGCAGCACTCTTCCCCAGATCTGCTCGTGCTTCAAGAATTGTTTACTAATTGACTGCCTCCCTTTTCTGAAAGCCATCCATCCAGACTCCCGACACATAATTACCCCCTCCCGAGCTGCCAGATTGCGCAGGAGATTGTATAATGACAGAGGTGGAGGTACAGATAATGGAGCTAATGACTGCCTACCAAGCAGTATTTGCTTAGGCTGATTATTTTTGAGCTTGCACCTACTACTAAGCCCCTTCCTTTAATACATTCCCTTCTGATCCATTTTGAGTCTGAATTAGAAGGTGGTATTTGCAATTGTTTTGCATGGCAGTCAGAGAACAAGCGGGTGCTGATATAAATGTAAACAGTGCACAGGCTGTGGCATTGATGGGGACGTGGTGAGACAGTTAAGGGATGACTCATTAAACGGAGGATTTTGATGACAAGGGGAGAGTCTCCCAGTGCTTTCCCATCCAATGCTCCACCGGGTTTTGGGCTTTTACGTACAAGGGAGTAGCGAGGCATGCTTGCATTATCACATAAAAAAAAAATAAAGAAAGAAGAAAAAAGCACGTGACGAGTGTGCCTTATCCCAATGATTACAAAGCAGAGTCAATAGCCCTCTCCAGACAGCTTGCCCGTAGGCTGCACTGCTACCTTTAAACCCCATCTATCTCGTCCGTGTGCTGATAAATCTATTGAAAACAGGTGGAAACCAAGGAACGTGAAACGTATATCCCACCCCGGTGCCAGGCCATTCAGATGCCACCCACCCCCACACCCCCCGGACCATCTCTCGACGACAAGGTCCCAATCTGCATTTCTCGGATGGATCCGTTGAGCCTCCAAAAAAGCCCGACAGCCATTTACTTGCTGAGCTAATGCAATCCGAGGTGATGAATGAAAATCTACCTTGCTGTTATTGAGCCGAGTGTGAACAAGACATGCTAAAGGCTCATTGGCTTTAATGGAGAAGCCCGTTCCATGAAGCTGCAAGGGTAATAAACCAAACCTAAATGACAAATCGATAAAAATTGAAAGATGGTCCTTTGGGTCGTTTTAATCCCATTAAACTGTTCAAAAATCACATTAGCGAGTAAGGGGCTCCTGAATAAATCAACCTTCTACTGTAGTGATGAGCACAGTCTTGGTATTTAGACTATGTGTTATTTTATATGTGTGGAACATTTGGGCCAGATGATGATTCATAAGTGTGGACCTTTTTTTTTTCCAGGGATACAAGTTTGTTTAGGCTCTACTGTCTGGTTATGATATATATAAACTGAACCCCATTCACTCAGAAGATGAATGAAAAATACATAATGAAGTCCTATGTCCACAAAAAAGTCAGAGCCAAAGTTTGCCGTGTGCTGCAGTAACCACAAATTCCCTGTCCTACTTGGCACAGCTGTGCACTTTGCAGAGGTTGTGTCTGTGGGACTTGCTGGTTAAAATAGACCAGTGTTGCTCTGAAATGATAAAGCACCTAATCTTTGAGGTCAGGGAACTAGCACTGTCTGAAGTTGGCATGAATTATGAACTCTAATGATACCAAAATTATTGGGTAGGAATACACAATATTTGTAAGAATAATTGCATTGCCACATAATGTGAACAGTATGGCCAGGAAACATTGTTAGAACAATGCCTCTTTTTGCAGTTGCTGTAATGAAGAGTGTGTTTGCAGAATAATCATAGCCTGCAGGTTTATGAGCACTGGGGTTAATTAACAATGTTCTCCATGATAGAATATAGTTTCTAAATGAAAAAAACAAACAAACAAAGTAAGTCTTAAGAAGCACACGGAGAAGGCAACAGCATGCAAGAGTGATAACAACTCAGGTTTTTAATCCACCATTCATGTCTTGTAAGTTGAGCTCATCTGGTTCTTACATGAGATTTATAGATCAGAAGTTTTGTACTTATTGTGCACACATTGGCCTTCCTAATTACCTTCTGACAAGCATAATGTATTTGGAAGAAAACACCAGTATTTTGCCTCTCCCTGAAGTCATCTTTATGAGTGGATACAATGTAAGTAATCCAAAACAGAACCCCATGTTGCAAATTACCTTGAAGGAACATGAAATGATTTTTTTCCCCCAACCTTTTATTTCAGGGCATATAAGTGCATGTAGACCTCCAGTGCTGAAATAGCAGAACAAGTGCACTGATGTGAGTCCAGACACGATGGGAATCATAATAGTTATAACTTGTTTGGAACAAGATACCAGATGGCAGTGCGAGAACATAGGCACACAATCCTTAATGTATACTTTCATCCTGAGAGTAATGGGTTTTATTCACATGTTCTACAGAACTGAAAGTGGGTCAAAAGCCAGGTAACTTACTGTAAAAAATGCTCCGATTGGAAAGCAGAAGTGAGTTTGTCAGGAAGGTGATCTAAAAGGAGCATTTGGCTGGGGTCTGCACACGAGAAACAGGAGCCATCTTGGATGCGGCAGAGACTTTTCACCCTCGTGCTGGTTTACCGTCTGCCACTTATCAAGTCCACGGCTGTCCCAGCCAGAGTGGGCATGCGTAGCATCAGGTCTAGCATAGTGCATCACTAAATACTGCAGCCTTGTACAGAACCTCTCTTTAAGTAATTCTATATGGTGTGGAGTGTGGTTTTCAAATGGAAAAAAAGTAATAATTCAAAGGATCAGTTCAGTTACTGTCAGGTTTTTCAAGTTTCAGGCAAAGTGCGGAATTCTTGAGTTTGAACATTCCTTACAGCATTCAGTACTACAACATTTGCCCCTGGGGTCATACGTACGCTGTATATCACAAAGCCTGATGCTCTGTAGGATGAACAGTGTCCATTTGGGGGAAAACTCATGTATCTTGTGTCACCGCTTACACAATCTCTGCAAATGCATCAATGCTTTCTGTGTGTAGCATAAATCATTCAATGTTATAGACATGGCCCTTCAGGATAACTGGAGAGGCACATGCATTGCCAAGCCTCCAAAACCCCAAACCCTGTGAAACACTCAAACATTCAGTCATGAGTTGGGGGAAAAGATAAACCACTAAATATTCTCCATTAGCAAAACTGGGTTCATATTATAGCCACTTTACACAATTTGCTGTTCATAGCTGCAACGAGGCCAGTTCACAGCTCTCCTTGATGTAGAAATCAAATGTATTGTCTCCTGAAGGACAACAATGGGTAGTTACAAATTCTGTGTAGTGCAAACTCAAATAGAGTATTTTGCTCTTTTTAGATTTAGCTATTGGCCCAGCATTCTGAAGCTTTAATTATGAGATTTCTCTCATTACTGCTTGGCAAGGAAACAAAAAAAGGTGTTGTCTAATGTGGTGCAGAGTTGCACTTGGCAGACTGTCAGCTGCATTTATTGAACGCATCCCTGCCGAATGGATGCACCACAGCCCGACAAACAGAGTACACAGTGGCTGTTTGGAAGACATACTCCAGCAAGTTGGTTTTCAGAACAATAGTGCCCATGTTTCCCCAACGTGTTGGGCCTCTCATTTTCCCCGCTTATCTGTGCACCTCGATGGCTGACACGGCAGAGGGAGTGGGCCATTTTCCATTCATCTGGATGGATCCGGAGGTCCCCCGGGTGACAGGCTGCCGCTTAATATCGAGCGGTCCAACAGGCGGGATTCTGAGCTCCTCCTGAGGCTGAGGCTGCATCTGAAACCAAACTGGGCTGAGCTGCTGCTATGAGCGGGAGCAGATGCGCGGGCTGCTCCATAAAAACCCCAGGCAGCTCACCACCAGCGTGGCTTGGTGATGCGAAAGAATTGCTTTACCAGCAGATGCCAGAGGGGCACGAAATTGTAGCACTTTGGGGCCACCTTGACAGGTTTGTGCTTTGAAAGGTGGCATGGATCGGGGCACCATTTTATTCGGGTCCTTTTTATGCCGCTTGACAGAGGGGAGTGAGGAGGGTGTGAGGTTTATGAGCAGTTATCAAAACAAACATATTGTCAGGGAGGGCTTGTTGATTGTGTGCACCCTCATGCGGGGTAGATGTGGGGCTACGCCTCTCACTGCCTCAAACAGATGATTAAGTGTGAGCCATGGGCATACATGTCACCTCTGAGGAAGAGTTAAAAGGCTCTGAATGGTTTGTTTCCGCCTCACTGCTTAACTGTGCTCCATATTATAATTAAACACACTGAGCCAAAAATACAGACTCCTGGATATTTTAGCCCGCCTTTTTATGAGGAACAAGAGACCTTTTAAAGAATCCCTTTAAAGAAAAATGCTAATGTTAATAATAGTGTATAAAAGCTAAATGCTATTTTTAAATGACCCATCCTTTAGCATGTTCTCCTTTTAACCAAAAAGAGGTAATTTGAACTGGAGACATGGAATATAGACAGCTTTAGAAGCAACAATTTTAGAGTGGATTCCCATCGGAAGTTGAACTGTGTTTAAAGGCAACACATAACTTGTGACTGCACATAGCACAGCTTAAGTAGACAAAAACAAACAAATGCCTTGCTGTCAGTATCTGGGAAGATTAAATGCAATAATGAACATTAGATTCTAAATTTTATCGCGCAGTTCAAAGAGCTCTAGGTTTTCATCTCAATTTAATGCTTTAATGCTCTCTGTGGTTCAGTGAACTGCATAATTTTTTATTAATTTATTTAGCACTGTGTTAAATACATTTTTCAGCATATTACATGCTTTAATCTGAAGAGGCGGCTTCTTTTTTGATGGAAGATGTGCAGTCACATTTTTAGAGAAGTTAAAAACAAAAATCATGTATATATATATATATATATATATATATATATATATATATATATATATGTGTGTGTGTGTGTGTGTGTGTGTGTGTGTGTGTGTGTATAAATCATTTTATACATATTTTTCCACAATATTTTATACAACTTTTCCACATTTTTTTCATGTTACACCTATATATATATATATATATATATATATATATATATATATATATATATATATATATATATATATATATATATATATATATATGGGATTTTGGTTTTTACTTCTCTAAAAAATATATATATATATATTTGGTGTTTTTCAGTAATTATTTTTTTTTAGAAACATTAAATGTTCACAAATATTAAATGTTACTTATAGAGCATGCTCTCTGTTACTACTCACAGCTTGTTCTGTCTTGTTTAATTTAAACAATTCCCGATTGAGATGTTAATATATATTAGCATTTTATTGTAAGGACCGGGTTCAAATGGAAAGGAATCCATTACACTTGCATAAATAACGGTGCAAGCTGCACTCATGTTCTCTTGCAGTGCTGCATGAGGTTGTGTTGTTAAGGCATGGTTGTGATTTCCCCTGCAGCGTGTTCCATGGACACCAAGCTGAAGTTTATTTAAACAAAACAAAAAAAAAACAAACATACAAAAAATTCAAGGAAGTCAGTAATGGCTTGCCCATTTCATTTGGGTGCAGTTGGAACTCCAAATGTCTAAGGCTCCAGTCTCCCCACTGCGACACCCTCGATCCAGTTTGACAGCTTCTGATTTGACTCTGCGAAAAACAACCTCGACAGAGTAATATATCACCCCATTTATTGGATGATGTGCCTCAACAAGCTTTATTCAACAACCAACAACAACATTATTTTCAATCCATGTTTTTTTCTAACCCTATTCTGACGGCTGTCACAAAAGTTTGGGAAATCAGGAGTCTTACAGAAAGTATCCAGATACAGAGGAGCAGATATGTGATTCCTTCAAAACAATTTTTGCTTCAATTGCTCCAGTCATTACTTTACCATAAGGGCTGGGTTTGGTGGTTTCACACATGACATATAATATACTAGTGCACTCTAGATAAAGAAGAAGTCTGAGTTTGACTGGATTGTGACTAAATGACAAGGAAAAAACAAGCCCAATGTCAAACCTGAGATGAAAAATAATGTTCTGTGTTTTTCTATGGACCACCAAGGCTAAATGTTATGTGTGCTACCTCATTACAAAATGAGTCATTGAACATGACAAAGCAGTCATGGTAATAACAAATGGGTTAGATGGTTTTTGGGGGGAGGAATGAACCTTTTACCCTAATTAAAGAAACACTGAAATCATTCTCTGCAAAGAGGAAATAAAGGATGCAGCACTCATAATACGTCCCGAGGCAAGGACAACCTAAGTGGCTTACAGAGAACAATACATCAACAGGCAATTTCCTGTATCTACACTGGGGGGGAGGGGACCAAAAACCTGTAGTGAATTATGCATCTTGAAGAAAAAAAAACAAAACACCTTAAGGTAGAAAATTACTTTTAGGTAGAACATTGCTTATCTTGTCCTAGGTGAACATTTTTCAGTTTAAAGGGGTTCTATAAGGAACCATCATGGTAGGGAATGGTACACTTCAATTTACTGTAACTGATATCAGATCATCACTGCCATTACTGTACTGTTCACTGCCATTACAGTGTTCTTTAGCATTGACCAAGCAATACACAAAGTCTTAGGGAAGGCTTAGTATACGTGGCCAGGGAGCATCTCCAAAGAAGGACCTTCGGACATAATGACTTAAAAATCTTAACATGGGTGTTGTCACCCTTCATTAGTCATCAGAGACAAAGAAGTCTTGACCAATTGGCCACATTAAGAGACATGCGATACTTCAGTTACATTTCTACCATTTTCTTACATTCCCTTACAATTGAGACTATGCGAAACCCCAAGAAACTCTTCAAAAGATCTCTGCATCTAGTAGTTGCAAAACCCCATAAGCCTATCTTAATATCCTTTAGGAACCCTTTTAATTGATTGTCTGTAGAAAACTATAGCTGCATTTAAAATGGTTTATTCACTTGCTCACTTACAAAAGAGCAGTGTTGGCCATTACATTCCAAACCATGTTTGCAGCTACAATTCCTTATGGATGCATGATTTTAACACCATGAAAATGTTTTAGCCAGCTAGCAACTAACTAGGGTAAGGGTTATTTAGCACAAAAACAAAACAAATACAAAACAGGCGCTATCTAGTTAGACAGATATTATATACTGAAAAATATATAATAAACGGAAAAAATAGAAGAATTTTGTCCCTATAAGTAAAAAATCAAGGCTATAACTCCATTTAAATAGCCTCACATTTGTGTATATTAAATTGCTGTCTTACATCATTTTCGGGGTGTCCTGACAGATGACAACAGCTGTTCTTTGAAAATATGTACATGCATTGTATTATGGAATATACTGTAAATATCATACAGCATACTCTACAGCTTGCAGTGCATTATAAATCTTTCATAGATATCTATATGAACATTACAGCAAAATGCCTGATACATTGCAGGCCTCATATTACAGAGGTTGTGCAAACTGGGTGTGAGAAACAAATTAAAAAAAAATCTTTCTTTGTTAATTGGTAAATGTTTAATCAAATAAAATACATTTACATTGTCAGCAGTACTCTTACATATATTTACCTCTCTGAAAGACTCTGTCAGTAGAAAGTGTAAAATTATGATATTTTGTAGTACCTTGTTAAAAAAGAGCATAAGATCTGATTGTCAGTAGGGAAAGTCAATGCGTCAAAATAACAGAAGACATAATTTGCCTTGGTAGTATTGCATTTTATTTGGTTGTGACTTCTTTCAGTTGTAACAATCCAAACTAATTTTAGACTTATTTTAAAATATACTGTAACAACAGCCAGGAAACAGGCCATGTCATCATGACTGAGACACAAAGCACAGGCTCATGAATACATGTCTTTTATCTTAAACAGATTAACATTACTTGTGCATGTGGGTTTTATAACAGAACACAAAATCCTTGTCATCTTACTGTTGCAAATAGAGCTAGAAAGCTCTGTTATTAAACAGTCCAACAAATGAGACACACCTCATAATGGGGAGCAGAAACCAAACAGCTCTGTCCTTTATCCATGACCCCCCCCCCCCCCTTCAAACAAACAAACAAAAAAGAAAAAAGGTCAAAAACATTGCAAGCTTTTGTGGCTGAGCCAAAAACCAACAGGAAAGCCTGAAGAGGGGATATTAAGAGGCAGTCCCTCTCAGTGCCCCAGCTTGGCCCACAACATTGCATCAATTGCCAGGAAGCATTTTCTGGAGCTATGCTGTGGCCTTGGGACTTGGTCATCCCCTCATGCTGGATGTCCAGCAACGATGATGCTGGATTTTAATCATGCCTGGGATCAAAAATACATAGAGACCGGAGAATTACAGCTGCACACTGGGGACTGTGGTGCTTCCTCTGCTTTGTGCAACTCCCCATCCTTCTAAGTTCACCCTGGCAGTTCAGGTCCACCCACACAGCAGTCAGGTTCTTCGCTATAGCAGCTCACCGAAGTAGATGGCAAGAAGATAGCAGTCCAGTGAAGTAGATAGAGGTCCTGGAACCACTCCATAAAACCCAGCTTTCCACCAACCTCATTCTATTTGCTGGTCTCTCACCATCACTGGAACTGTACCAATAGTGTCAGCTGAACCCTAAGCACACTACAACACCCAACATGCTGTTCGTTACCTGGCTAATGACTCAACCAATCATACATATTCCTTCAGATCCTCATCACCGGAATATTGATATCACCTGTTTCTCTACATTCAACTGTTTTAAAACCTGCATAGAACTTCTCAATATTGCAAATGATTGTTACTAGGATCTACTGTGCATACCGAGCATTATTTTCTTGATTTTGCGCCTGTGTGTTGGTTTTGTTTTTTTGCTTTTCTGTCTTCTGATTTTTGCCTGCCCCTTTTTGGAATAGTTTGCCTGGTTTATGATTGGTTCTCTGTTTTTTTGACTCAGACTGTTTACCTTAATGATTTGATTTACCCCTTTGCTTTCCTGGCTTTGACCCTGGCTTGTTCACCCACCACGAACTTGGAATACAATAAATCCATCGCTCTACATCCGCGAGTGTCTGACCTTGCTTGCCTCGATACAAATAGGCTAGGTAACAGGTTGGCATCGGGCTTTTTCTGGCTTGCCTGCTGCTTCCTGTTCTATGTTGATCGCATTTTTGTAGAGCAAAAAAAAAAAATTAAAATCTCAGCAAAATAATCACTGGTCAGCCTAGTTTCAACCCACGCCAGTAACTGTGGTAGGGTCTTAAGCCTGCCAGTATTGCATCAGGTAAGCTGTTAGGATGTACAACATCTTCCATGACAAGTTTTGTCATCATGATTGAAAGGGAGGGTTCAAAGCAAGGGATCAGTGTACACAAAAGAAATATAACAGGCTTTGACTTTGAAAGATACAAACTATGAAAAACAAAACATTTTTTCAAACTTTGCATTTTGCAAAGTACCTAGATGTTCAGTACTGATGCTTTTTAAATCCTCATAGAGGTTTTTGAAATTCTTGAAAGAAAAAATATTGTAATGTTTGTTTTTAGTCACATGTTTAATGGTGTGGCCAAGTGATTATTTATTTCTGAAATAAATGTGTGTTTCTGTAGTGACATGGAAACTGAGTACAGTGTCTTTCATTTTTTATTTTGATTTTATGTGTGGGTGTTTCCAGCACTGAAAATACCTTTTCCATAATCAGACTTCACTCAGGACACTTCAATCAGATATCATTTCCCATTTTTCTGGCCTCGAGGTGAGGGGACTGCCAGTGACAGTACAAGTAGTGTCTTGTGGCCCACTGAATGAAAATAATGAGACATCTATTGGTAAATTGGTAAAAAGGTTACAAAAGCCTATCTATACCACAGAACAAGATTATTGCTAGAGCAAGAGCGAGACTACTGGACACAGACGGTTGAAACCTAGACAGCCACAGAGTACTGCAGTGCTGCACATACATGTAAGCATACAGATGGGGACTGAGGAAAGCTAGCCGATCCAGATATACATAGAGGAAATCTGACCCACATACCTTTAGATACTGACCATCACATGGGCCTAGAAATCCACAAATTCACATACATTCAGAGAAAGAGAGAGACTGCAAGCAAGCGTCTTCTGTGTTTGGCGGGTGTGAACCGTACAACACCTTGGGAACTGCAGAAGCCTGAAATCTCAACAACTTCAAGCAATACACTATTTTATGAGGGCAAAAGTTTCAGGCATTCCAGCCATGCGAAGGTTTTTTTTTGTTTGGTTTTTTTTTAAGCAGAGCAAAAACAAAGACTTTGAGAGGGTTCTTTTTGGCCCATGAGAAGGAAGCACAGCGGAATTACACCCCATACACACACACACTCCCACAGATCCAATTTACGTTGTGCATTAATGTAATTATTAGTCCTCGAAACTCATGAGTTATGTTAAGCAGTTTTCTTTGCCCAATTGTGTTCCTCCCTGCGAGGTGTGACCACTTTCCTAGAGTTCTCCCTCTTCAAGGGTGAGCAGCTGGCTCGAGACAGTGCACTGACCTGCGAAAATTACATCATATACCTTCTTGCTCCCTTTCGAATCAATTATTCATCCCATTTGCTGGGAGGCATTACAAGAGTTTCATACTAGGGAGACGGAAGCAAAAGGTGGTGCTGGTGCTCGGGGCTGGGGGAGGGTGGTTTGCAGACGAGGGTCCTCATTTGATTTGCTCATCAGCCATATCCGTCACCTGGAACCGTACAGCACGCAGGCAAACAGGTAAGCGACCTTTACAGCTGGAATCATTGCTACTGTCGCTTTTTTTACTGGATGTGTGCAGGATGCTGACCTTCCAATGACCACACAGTCATGCAATCGGACGTCCTTATTAAAGGGAGTGCTGTTTGTATGAGTACAAGTTTATTGGTAAAGCTCATGTCTGTACTAAGATATTTCTTTGGTTGGTAATGTTGAGAGATACCTGTTTCATCTAAACATGTGCATGACTGTTTAAATGTTTAAAAAAATTATTTTCATTGATTTTTCATGTAGTGCATGTACATTATAGTCATGATGTTATCTAGTGTTGTCATGACCTCTTGGTAAATGCAGATGTGGGATACTAGGTCACTATATATACATATATAAAATGCCAATAATAGAAATAAGACTTACATCTAACTTTCACTCAGCTTTCTTGATCTGGACGAGTTCCCCCTGCTCTATTCCTCTTGCTCTCAGGTCTGTTTCAGAGCCATGTGCCATTCACCCTCATGCTGCAATGAACAGCCTCACCTGGAGGCTACAAACGCTATTCACATCCCTCAGACTTTACTTGTGGTTTATAAATAGCTGCATGAACTATCAACCAACATATGAACTCATTTTAGTATACAAAATGTGCTCATGCTGAATTTCTGACATACCCTGTTTTTATAAAGTTACAAAAAAGGGTTTGTGAAGCCTTCTGAATTACCTTGATTTCTGTGTGAACGACTATTAAATTGTGATCTGATCTTAATATTAAAAGACTTATTTAACAAATGTCATAGCATTTCATATTGCTATATCTTTACTGAAGATATGGTTTAAATAGTCAAGGTCATTGATGGAAAAAAGTATGTGAGCCTCACATACTTAAGGGCTTCTTTAAAAGAGGGTAATTGGAGTCAGGTGTTCCCATCAATTTAGGTGAGTGTCTGGCCTGGCCTGCTATATAAGAAAAACACACGCAATTTGGCTGTCTGCCTGTTACAACAGAATTTTGTTTCAATATGTGAATTGTGGTGCACTACAGCCATAGAAGTAACATTGTTAAAGTAAATGTGACTGGAAGGAGTTACAAAAAGACTTCTCAAGACCTCAGTCAGTCCACAGGCAGGGAGATTGTTTGCAAATGGAAGAAATTCAGCACTGTTGCTGTTCTGCCTAGGAGTGGGAGTGGGAGATCTCTGCAAGTGCTTGCTGAAGGAGCCTCAAACAAGTGACGAAGCTCCCTGGGGTGACGGCTAAGGAACTGTGAGTCTACCATACAAAAATTAAGGGCAGTAATCAATATAAGGTTAGCATGAAGGAAACCACTGCTCTTTGAAAACTTTGTGACTATCTCAACTACTTGAGCAATGTTTGATAAAATTGTAAGATTATTGTATAGTAAAATACAGGGCATAATCAATTTGCATACAGCTTTGTATTTTGAGATCCTGTACAAAAAATATTAGCATATCAAGCCCCCTTCCCAGCTGTGAAGCATGGTGAAGGGGCTCTGGGCCCAGGGAAGGATCACTGATGGACCAATGAATTGTCTGATCTCAATCTCAGAGGTTGCATCATAAGTCAAAAGGTCTCTAAAACAAGGTCTTTAGATTTAGCATGTACATGTAGCATGTAAAAATGTAATATCTGTATAGTATAACTTGTGTATCAAATATAATGTTGTGTGTATTGAAGAGAAAATGCCATTATACAGGGAAAAAAAGGTTTAATAACAATGAAGTTATCTAAACTCATTACAATATGACTTTTCACATATAAAATGTCCGAGTTGTTTCTTAAAGAAGACTTTATCTTTAAAGATGTAACTGATCATGTTGGGTGCAAATCATGCAAAATTCCAAATAACTCAAACTTCTTGCACAGGTATCTAACATCCTGTATTTTTTTTTCAACTCAATCCAGTGTCTATGAAGTCTTTGTAAGGTGTAAGGCATTTGGTGTTATTTCATATGGGTGATTGGGATGTTTCTCACTTGGGTATCTTTGAACTTGGTGCCTCATTTCAAGATCAAAATCTGGACAGTAGAATTTGACAGGTTGAACGGCTTTTGAGTATGAATCCTGCAGCTACATCCTCATGCCTATGGAGGGAGCTCTTCCACATTTACCATCAGCTTGCTGATTAGAATTCTGCAGCTGGACTTTGGAAATGTTGATTTGTGGTAGCAACTGTGTGTTTTGTTTTGTTTTTTTTTTTTTTTTTTTTAAAAAGGCCCGTTCTTTGGTGCGCACACACAAATCCAAACGGCGTTGCTTCAGTGTTTCCAGCCTGTCTGTTTCAGCCTGAGTCAGACTAGCACTGGAGTAGTCCCCCAGTGGAGCCTAGAGGAATAAACATAGCTGAGACTTCAAGCCATCAATCATGGTGGCACTCAGTTCTAGTATTAATGGGGGATGGTTCCTCTTATAAGCATGACCTCTTGTAGGCATAATTGCATGGCATAGCGCCGATAGCGTACTCCAGCCCTGCCTCTGAGTGAAATTGATTGGGGTAAATTAGGCCGGCCTTAACTTGTGTCGCTGCTTGTCCCTCAGTCAGCTTGTTAGCTCGCTTCTTTATGCCCGAGGTCTTTTTTTTTTTTTTTTTTTTTGCTGTGCATCAATATTTCAGGGGGTGCCGTTTGTCCCTGAAGATCCGTCATCACAGGGAAGGGGTGAAGGCTTACTCTGGGAGTCTGTCTCCACTTCCCACCTGTTGCCTAGGCTGAGCTTTTAGGATGGAGCTGAAGTGGATAGAGGATAGAGCTGAAGTGGATAGAGGATAGAGCTGAAGTAGATGATTTGTTGAGGTAGTTCCCTTTGCAGGTGCCCCCATGCATGCGTCAGCTGCTTCTAGCATAGCGGATTACACACTGCACGTAGTTGAAAGCATTCAATTCACACCTCACTTGCTGAACTCCTTTTTCAAAGGATCATTCTATGAAAGACACCCTATGTCCCAGGAGAGCTTAAGTATTCCTGAGGCCTTGACTCGATGCCTGAAATGATTCCTTATTTCGTCTCTGGAGGTGAATTTTGAAAAGGTCTTCTTCCAGTTGTGGTAATGTACCAAGTTAAAGAGCATATGAGGTCATCAATCATCCTGTTTGGAAAGCACAAGCATATGCTGGCTTTTACTGAACATATGGGACTTTCATATACTCATGTTGAATCGTGTGTGTGTGTGTGTGTGTGTGTGTGTGTGTGTGTGTGTGTGTGTACCCACACCACTGTGTTTGGCAAATGCTAGTGCCCCATTGCACACTCCTTGTTGTTGTTGGTGTTAAGAACTAGATGGTGTTCTGAAGGAAGTGCGACATCATAGAACAGCATTATTTTCACCACCTTGCTCTCAGTTCCTGCCAAAGAGTCTCTGGTGAGCAAGAGCAGCCAATTGATTCAGTCAGAGTTTGGCAATCCAAGCGTGTGCCTGAAACCCTCGCAACACTGGTCTAGTCAGTGTGGTTTTCTCCTTGGGGGGAACAAATGCACCCACCAGAGTTCAAAGTGTTCTCGTTAACCTTCAGCAGACAGTGACTGTTCAGTCAGAGGAGGTGTGCGTGCATCGAAATGTAAGCAGACATGATGTGTTTATGACCACTGGAATTCTGTGGTAGGACTGTTAACAATGTCAACTGGCTGGCATCCAGTTTGGAACTGACTAGCCTACAATGTCCGACAGGCTAAACATAATCCACAGAGATTGAATGGGGGGGGAAATGAAGAGCCTAAAATATATAACAGAACATAATGTACTCTGAAACTGGATCACACCAGTCAGGGTGCAATTGGTTTGAACTGGTCAATTTGCTTTGTCCAGTTGCACTCACGGCCACTAAATGTATCACACTGACATAGCTGTGAGTAGAAGAAAAGGATTATAATCCTGGGTCTCCCTGTTAATGCTTATGGAATTTGCTTCAGTACTGCACTCGGTCACACGCGAGTTTTTTAAATTGTGGTTTAACAATTAAAGAGAAACTTCACTTTAAAATGCATTTTCTCAAGACCTGTTCATTTCTTGTCTGTTACCACTTATAGCTGCATGAACTGTCTTTCCATGTTACTAGAAGATTACTCAAGGAGAGAGATCTGGTTTAACTGATACATTTTCTTTAACAATATTAAACATAAATCAGTAGTTTTACTTTTGATACCAAGTGCATTTAAAAGCAAATACTTTGTTCAATCACATGGAGATTTAAGATGAAATGGTCTAATTTAATTGGAGCAATTTTACCAAGAGCATGTCTGCTTTTACTCAAGGACCTATGTTGAACAATCACCGGAGGAGGTGGAATCTAAATTCCATTAAAATGAGCTTGCTACTCAGGGGCTTCAGACAGTGGGTAATGGTGGAACATTTTATACTGTTATTATAAATATCACCAAACAGTGTCTTCCATGTTTGTGTGTTCTCTCTGTTGTTTCCTTTAGTCCTACCCCCCCTTCAAAAGCAAAAGTGGTTTGATTCTCCTACACACAGATTTATTGTGAAATTTCTGAAATTTCTTGACTAGCGAGCAGTTAGCAATTCAGATGTGGTTAAAATTAAACATGGAGTGTAAAGAGGGTAAGAGAAAGCAAAAAGAGGGCAGGCAACTCGTGACAATTCTTTCAGAAAAGATTTGAGTGTGAACTGTGCCAAAGTGTAAATGATGTAGTGATGTAAGCTAAATAGTGATTCATTCATTGCGTTCATTTATAAAAAGAACATGTGGATAAAGAAGCACCGGACTTTCTTTCAGTGCAGCAAGTAATCCCTTTGATAATAAAGTAACACAGTAATTCTGCTGTCCTTCCCAAACAGTTAGCCAGCCCATCAAACAACTTTAAAACACGCACTGTTAGTTTCAGAAGCAGCCATAGTCACTGAGGGAGAAAAAGCAGGAACCCCTTTTCTGATATTAACCCTTAAATACAAACCAACCAGCTTCATTTACATTTATGGTATTTAGATGACACTTTTATCCACAGCGATTTAAAATTGACTGAACAATTTGAGCAATAAAAATGCATTACACATATATATATATATATATATATATATAGAATTTGAGATCTTTGCTTCTTTTCTTGGAAGGTGGAATGAGGGTGGAGGGAGAGGGGGCCCTGAGCAATCTACTGTGCTCAGGGCCAGAATTTGGTGCTTCCCCCTGAAACTATTACTCCTACTGGATCAGATTCTGCAGTGTTTCTTTTGCTGTGGACAATGTTCTTTCATGTATGTTACCCAGCTGTTTTTTTTTTTTTTTTTTTTTTTTTTTTTTTTTTTTTTTTTAAATCTGCTGTAATGCCAGCTGTTGGTATTTAGCTTGTAGAACCACTCACAAGTTTCAAGCTGAGACTTGGAGGAATAATGGGATACTTGTGTTAACCATAGCATCTTTGAATCAATGCCCAGCGGCGATCATACATTTGGGTAACCACTACCACAACAACCTCACCCTCCACAACAGCCGGAGCAAAGGAGCTTGTCTTGGATCACACAACTCTTGCTATCTGTGTCCTTCCAGGGGTGCCTCTGATCTCAGAGCTGAGACCTTTGGCTGTGAATGTGTGTGTGTGTGTGTGTTTTCACATTTCCTTTTCACTCTGCCGTTTCATTACAGGATCAGACTGCAGAAGTGAGAGTCAAGACCCCTGAAGCGAGTAGCCATGCTCCTTCAGTATGTGAATCACCGCCCTGCTCGCACTGAGACCCAGCGACACCCGTAGGATATGGGGGTTGGGCACACATGGTCATGCTACTGGCAGAGCCTGCTGGGACACGGGAGGATGCCCCTCATTGTGCTTGAGACTCGTTTATTATCAAAGCGGGAGGGAAAATGTCAATTAGGGGCATGTGGGATGGATTGCTATGAAGCAGGCTTTCAAACAAAAAAAACCTGCCACCATGGATTAGTTGTCTGTAAACAAAGGTGCCGGGATAAGACTTTGATGTGGGAAACAGAGGCTGATGGCTTGCATTTCACGTGAGGTACTTGGGGGAAACATTAATTTGGGTAAGTTGTCATCAAAACGGTGCAGACTGACTCTGATCCTTCATGTGGACTCACCTCTTTTTCACTCATTCTCACTCAGTGGGCCTGTGTCATTCATTAACTATGCACTTACAACTTTTATCACGTTTAAATACTTGCAGCCAGATACTCTAGTCAAGTGAGAATGCAGGCCCCATAATACCCTGCTACTTCAATATGTCAGTCTTGCACTCTCCAGATGCAGTCAAACTGAGGATCTTGTAACGTGTGCGCACACACACTCATTCAATAGACATAGTACTGATATACAGATTGGAAAAGAGCTTGAACTATGAGGATAAGATGCCTCATTAGCTGTTTCTTAGGAAGCAGGATACATCTGCCTCATTGCTTTTTGCAGTAGGTTTTTTGGGCCTTGTTGACACCAAGAGCAGCCTTTTCCTGTTCCCTGGATGATATAAAACAAATGTGATTCATTTGGGCTGTCACCAAAATGCAACATTTTCACCTAGCCCTTTTACCATGCCAACCCTTCCTTTCCTCCCTCTCTGCACCCCCCCACCCATGTTTGATGTTCACACACATGAACAGTGCAGAATTGCCAGCCTAGAGAAGCATTTTTCTAATTCCAAATTCTTGCAGGAGAAAAACAAATCACATTTTTAAATCATTTATTGCTGAAGTTTTTTTTTTTTTTTTAAATCTGGTTAGGTTAATTGTGTAGTCACTTAACAGGACCTCTATTACTTTGCCTTGCACACAGTACACTATGGGGTTACTGAAACAAATGTATGATTTATTTATGTCAGTGAATGCACATTTACTCCTGAAAATCACTCCTATCTTATTTATGAGCTCAACACAACTATTTTACCTCATTAGGAGCAAACCTATGTGCTGTTTTGACATGAAATCCAAATAGTTCAGAGCATCTACATATTTTCTTATGATGTTTGTCTCACAGAGAATTATGCCTGGAAAGGTACTAGTGAAAAAGAACATATAAAAGGAATGGAATACCTCCATACTGGGCTAAATGCTTTTGAACATACAGAACAACTGAATGTTCACCATCACTAGTGGAAATGCTGAATATTCCACCACGCTCCTTCTTCCACCATGTTGCCTACATATGATTGGAGCCATGGTTTGAGCCATACACACAGTACCTTGAAGCCATGGTTTGAGCCATACACACAAAGTACATTGGAGCCATATCCTGCACCATCATATTCATAGCCAATTGACAAGAGGATTTTCAAAGTATGTATTTAATCATATTGTGTACTTAACCATAGTGTGTACTTACACAGTGTGTGCTTAATTATAGTGTGTACTTATTTATAGTGTGTAACTTCCTCTTAGTGTATACTTTAAATGCCTGCAGTGGCAACAGCGTTAGGCCTAGGGTTAACACCTTTTCAAGCCTAACCCAGGCACTCCCATTCCATTAGATTAACCATTAACATGTCTTTAACCTGTACTTTGTATTTGACTTTGCTTGCCAACTTTTGATTGGTCTAAAATTTGCAGTGGGCAGGAGAAGTGAGGAGTGACAAATAAACCCCTACACAATTTAGGAAAACATTGCAAAAAACAACAAATACAAGTCAGAACTGGGCACCTGGACACATAGCCTAAAGAAAGGATTGCCGGAGTGAAGACAGGTGGCAACACTAGTGAGGCACTATGGGGAAAAATGGTGCCTCTGAGTTCTCGCCTCAGAGCCAGGAAGATGGTTTGCAGTACTCCAACACTGATTAGATAATTAATAGTCTGGAGATCAAAAGGAAACCCAAACATTACTTGATTAAACTATGATAAAAACAAATCCCTAGAACTTGGTTTATAGCAAACAAGACATTCCCAGAGACACAGAGGAATTATGTACCAATTTCTACTTCAAAGAAACAAGGCTGTGTTGGAGAGTAGGGTAAAATGCTCAAATCACATTTTGCTATGCTCTTTATCTGCCCAGATTTGTGGGATTAGTTGCTCTATTGCTGAGACCATTAGCTAAAATGATTGATGTAGGAATATGTACCTTATCAAGGATAATTTGCCTGTTTGCACTCCCAAGCACCATTGACATATAACTGTGATTCAGATTTGAATGTTAGATATTGTGAGAGAAAATTGCTGTTTATACATTAAGGAATAGATCAAATTTATAGCAGAAATTGTCAGATTTAAACCAGATTTCTCTGCCTGTCCAAACCAAGCCCTACTAAGAAAAAGGCATGCTTGTAACATCAAACACTGGCTGCTATGTTCATAGTTTTGGGGTCAAATGTGAATTAATAATGGAAGTATGACAAAAGCATGGGTGGAGAGTAACACAGTATAAGTACTCAACATTTCTGAGCATTCATACTTGTGCTTTTTTGATATACTGGATCCATTTTTTAAGCAGTTGTAGTGAAGATAGATAAAAATTATTCCCCTGATGAAGTTCTAACCTGGTCAAAGGGGGGCTCCACTCCTGAGCCACAGACCAGACCTGTGACACACTGGTGCCTGGAGGATTAGCAACAAAGCCATAAATGGCCCAGCTATCAAGATGGCCTGGTCCCTGACCCTCAGCCCCCTTCTCTCTAACGGTCATAAACTGATGGATGCTAAGGTGAAAAGCTCTTACCATCCTGGGTATAGTAAGGAAAACCATAAATTTCACTAAACTCAAATTCCTGCCAGGGCAAGTAACTTTGCTCATCCCACATATTCACAAAGTAATAAGTTACCATTTAACCTATGATGTCAGTTAATCAACCAATAATGTATGGTGATTTTAAAATAATTTCCAAATGGTTATGTGTGCTCCTCTCGTTTTATAAATACCTGTTGTCGCATTATTCTGTTCATTACTTGTACTTCATTAATTTGTATTATTCACTCATATTACCTCATCTGCATGTTGCTTAACCTCATGCATATTGTAAACTAATTGTTACTCACTCCTAGTTGTGTTTACCAGAAATCCAATATGAACTAATTAGACAATATATAAAAGTTAGTAGTTTGTAACGTCTAGAAATCAGGAAAGTAACTAAACTGATTATCTAAATGCTCTACCCTCATTCTAAGACCAGCAGGTAGAAATAGATAGGAATGTGATTTTCTTTATTATTATTATTATTATTATTATTATTATTATTATTATGCTTTATTTTCTTAATTTCTTTAGAATTGGTTTGTGGTCCTATGTATGCCTGTATTCCTATCTTTTAAATTATTTTCCCCCAATCATGAACGGAGGTTGTTGAATATGCATGACATGGACAGGGCTCCTTTCTTCCAAAAGATAACTGACAAATCCTGCTGGGGAAATTGGGCGAGTGGAGTTGAGAAGTTGAAAGGTGTGGGGAAGAGTCTGTCAAATCGATCAGTCTAGTCGTGTCCGAAGTGTGAACTGCGACTGAACAAAGAAGGGAGGTCAACCCCCACCTACCCCCTGACTAAACTTCGGCAAAGACAAAGGTTTTGTTTTTTTCTCTTTTCGTTTCTTAAACAAGTCAATAACCTCTTGATAAGCAGCTATAAATACTGGGTTGTGTTAGTTTATCATATTTAAATTGTATGTCGTTGTTTATTTTTTTATTGTCTTATTAATTTAATTTCGTTAGTGTGTATTCGTCGGAATTGACCCACCATGCCTTTTATTGAACACACCCGTCTGATCGAGAGCGGAATTCCAATATTCCTGGAAAAAAAACAAAACAAAAAAAAAAACATTTTCGCAAAGGTCTGCCCGCGAAGGCCTATGTGACTCTCAATCAAGCCAGATACGAAGGTCCAATTCCTCTGTCTAAGAACCCTGGTCTCTGTGCAGTCACAGGATACCAAGAACGTCAAGGAACAGCGCACTGCTTCAGAGTTATCGGACAATCTCACAGCAAAGACGCTACATCGCCATTCAGGCAGTTGAATGAAAGACTGGTTTTAACATCTGGCACACTGACCTGACCCCGAAGTCAAATGGACTCGCCCTTGCACTTTTCGCGCTGTCCGCATGATCCAATGGAACACTCGTGCATCTGCAGACTGTTCGCGAGCGAGTCGTAAGATTCCCCTCATATGTTACCAGCTGATATCATTATTAGCTTTAGTGTTTATTAATCAAATTAGATCCGTTAACATTTTTCCCTCACCTATGACACAGCTTCATAACTTCTAATTAGTTCTCCACTTCAGTTTGCAACGGCTTTCTCTCCTGATCCCCCCTATTATACTGTAGACATACTTTATTACGAATTTGTTGATTAATAAGTTTCCTTTGTTGGTCTTGATAAGTAGATTACTCATTTGATTATTCCCAGAGATTGCGTAAATCAATCTATTTATCTTGTTTCTCTATTATTTTTCTTTATTATCTTATCTAGATACTTGTATCCACACTGAATTGTTTGTTAACTTTAGAGTGTTTACGTTGTTAGGCTTGTAATTATAATGATTCTAGTGAACTAACTACTTCTGGTCTTAGTCCATAATTGTAGTGCATGTTTTTCTTATCTCTGCTTATTCAATAAACATACCTTGGTTATTATGTCTGTGAGCCTCCAGTGATATTATAATGCTTGATAGATGAGAAATAATCACATATCGAATTGATGACTTTCATGAGTTGAAATTGAATCATTAGTCATAAAAACATAAATTAAAATGAATAAATTTTCCTTGTTAATCAAGGTGTTGTCCCAATTAAATTTACCAAGGGTAGCTGACAATTCATTAAAAGTACAAAAATCAATACACTACTAGTTAGACCAGTGAGTTCATATCGTGTTTATTTTAACTCTGAATGAAGAAAAAAAAACACCGAGAGGAACCACCAAGTGTAAAATGTCATTATTGATGATTATAGAGAAAAACTATAAAAAATTATAAAATTTTAACTTTAGTAACTGTAAAATTATGTGCAGTTTTTGGATGAAAAACAAAACACTGTGGGTTGTACTTTTGCAAATACTCAAAACTGCATCTGAGTGCTTGACTTTCACAGAGAAATATTACATTGTTATTTTACTTTTACTGCAGTAAAGGACTTCCAACCCCATATGCAACCAAACACAATAATTCCTTATCTCTGAAACATCTAAAATAAGGATGTTGGAGGATGTTGCAACAGTGAACTTCTGCCATCTCTGAGAATGTCTTAACATACAGGATAAACATTTAGTAAGGTGAGATCTCCGCCCAAGGCAGAGATAACTGCAGATAACTGCAAATTTAGAAAAAACATCATTGTTTCTTCTTCCACACACTGAGGATCTTCTTAAAGGCTTTTGCAGAAATGATGTGACTAACCTTTTACCACAAGCTCTTTTTCCACTACAATGTGGTCGGAGATTAAAAAAAAAGGCATTCAGAATCCAGCAAATTCCATAAGATTTTCTTTGTAAGCTGTGCACAAGATAAAGTCAAAATCTTAATGCTTTGGGTGTGAGAAAATGACAAAAGAGCATAGGAAAATGCCACATAGTTGTCATTCTCAGTGCCTAGTTGACACACACACACACACACACACACACACACACACACACTAAACCTACCTAAAACTCATTAGCAATCTAACATAAATAACCTGCTTCTTGTCTGCTGTGTATGTTTATTTATATCTCTTCATACACTGTCATTGCAAAGTGTATGGACGTTCCTTTGTATTTTTTTATGCTGTCCATTAAGACTCTGTTATATAATTATACTAGCTGTTGTATGATTATAGTATCTGAGTGTCTTATTATAGCATCTGGTTGTATCTGTTGGAATTTGCTATAGTAATATACATGATATTTTGTCTATACTTATGAAATCTGAAATAAAAACCCTTAGTATGTCTCCAAACTTGCAAACTCAGAATATTAACAATAATAACCCGATTTATATTATCTGGAAATCTGGAAAACACAGCCACCTCCTTGCAACTGTGAGGAGATGAAAAATGGTGCTGAACTGTGACTGTAAATGGCGCTACTTTGGACAGGAAACCACTATATCAAGCAGCCTGTTCCAGGTGCATCGTAGATGGATGGTCTTTGAAGGAGGCTCAGCACTCAGGGTCGGGTCAGGCCACCACAGATCCTCGATTGGTCCAGCCAAAAAGTGGGTCAAGGACAGTTAAACACCCCCATCCCAACTTCCAAAGAACAACTCCCTCAAGAGTCAATTAGGAAGGGAGTCAGTGCACACACCAGAGTTAACAGCTGAAAGTACAGTCAAAGCCATGTCCCCTTTGCCTTTGACTATAACAAATAACCAAACTCCCAGCTTCTGCTAAACGAGCCTTAAAAAGCCTGCATTTAGGTGGCACTGAATCCACATCAATCCCAAGCAAAGTATACTGACCTCTCATCCACTGCTGCCCAACTCCAAAAGAGCTTCCTTAAGCTGCTGATGTTATCCTTATCTCTTAGGTGGTAAATTTGGTGCTAGTTTTGTGTCTCAGATATCCTCCCTCACAAGGGCCTAACCCACTGCTGCCTGAGATGCTCCTCTGCTCCCTGGTGGAGCAATTTGCAGGGCGAGATCATGAATTACCCGGTGCAGTCTGGCCTGTCACTTATTAGAGGCGGGTCAGCATCTTATTGTGGGGTCTGGATATAAAGCGCATCCGTCTGATTTGTCCTTTGTTTGCTGCCCTGCTGAGATGGCTCAGGGAGGGTGTGAAAATCTCATTTGTCATTGCTCTAGACCATGGAGAGCAGGTGAGCTGGCAGGGTTGTTTAAAGTGCATCCCCTACATCAAAGGGCCCATGCTAGTCCACATGCTATGACTAGCCCCTTTGATCTTTAATGAAGTCTTTAATACAAGCATACCACTGAGATGTAAACGTGTTATTTTATGAACATTATTTAGAAATGTCAATCTAGGAGGTTACTGAGTTTAATTCAATGTCAATCTTGTAAGTAGGATATAGCAATTTTCTTGTCCAGCTAACAAAGTTTTCTGGAATTAGGCCTGCATGCATACAACTTCCAGCAGAGTGTCATGCATACAATTATGTAATGAAATGTAGACAATTAGCAATAATATCTGCAAAAAAAAAACAATGAGGAAATTGCCCTAGCGCTGCCCTGAGCCTGTCCTGTGAGGCCCATGGGAAGCTGATAGTGTTGCTCTCTAACTCATAACTGGGGAGTGGCAGACTTTCCAAGTCTTTAGTACATCCACGTAAACATCTGTTGCCAACAATAACAAAAGAAAGAAAATAGTATAATATGGAAGTGCTTGAGAAAGGCCAAGGTTTACCAAGTTTGTTTATTAAAAGGGTGGACTTGCCATGTGGCTGATCTAGGTTGTGGTTGGTGGAAACACACAGGACTGCATGAGTAAGCAAGTCTCTGCTGGCTGCGTTGCCTGGGTGCTCACAGTGGGATGGAGCTGTCCATCCATAGGACAATAGGAGAACAGAAGGTCATTCATTGAGGAAGCACTGCAAGTAATTGCCCTTTGGGGAAACACGGAACAATAATGACCACTGTCAGACCTTTTGCAATCTGCTGGCATGACACTACGGCAGATGAAAATTATATGGTTGAGTGTGTGTTTGTGTGTGTTTGTGTGTGTGTGTGTGTGTGTGTGTGTGTGTGTGTGTGTGTGTGTGTGTGTGTGAGAGAGAGAGAGAGAGAGAGAGAGAGAACTATTATGGGATTTGCATGTGTGTGTATAATTGTGGGTTCGAATATTTGGTTATGTTGTTAACCGTTTTTCTTTCCCAATTTTCTGTAGTCTAACAGTGCATATTCTTGGACATTTATATATAAACATTTATGAGCCATCAAACTGTAATATTATTCCTGTTCGGTCAATAAAAAGTTGAATTTTTGGTCAGGGCAAGAACTTATAAATATGTATCACCCACTTACCATGAGCCCCCCCTATTCTGTCCACCTCTGCAGCCTTGTGTGCACTGAATAAAGTGTAATTTCCAACTAAGACAGCTAGGAGTTAAATCAAAGCACAGTACAATTAAGCTAAAAATAATAAAAATGAACTGCCACTTTAGCTTGTTTAAAAGTAATTTCCACATTCAACCTTTTCAATCATATAACATTACTGAGCTATTTAATACTGTTATGGGCTTTAGAAATATCAAGAAGTTCATTGTGTAACACTTTGTGTCTCTCTGGATTTCTGTGGTAATTACATGAAATTAATACCTTAATTAAGTAAATGTGTGAGATAGCTGCATATATATCCTAGGTGTAGTTTATATTCCTGGATCATAGAATCTCTCTCTCTCACTCTTTCTTTCACTCAGATTATAAAATCAAGCTTTGTAGTACCCTTGCTACATCCTTTCTATTTTCATTGGTGGTTTGCATTCAGAAGCCTGTAGTATCGACATTCACAGCCACAGCTCTTTACACACATTACAGTTATAATGCAGGTGTCTTTATGTTAGTGGAACCTACATCAACCTTCTGCATGCTGTGTGCCAGTGTTTTACAAACAATGCATCATCTGCGTGTTGCCATAGCTTGCCTGTGTGCCAAAAAGGGCAGGAGCTTGTCAGAAGACACCAGAAGAACAGAACTCGATAAACAAGGTGTGACACATTTCCTCATTTGGAAGGCTCTCATACAGTGATAGTGTCTCTCTGACTGTTTTTTTTTTTTTTTTTTTGCTTTGGTCTGTGGTTTCTTTCGGGGGGGGGGGGGGGGGGGGTCTTGATAAGGAGTGACCCGACTCCCAGAATACAGCGCTCCAAGAAGCGGGGTCACAGCCATCATCACAAGCTTACAGATAAGATGCACTGAGATCGAAGTCGTGGTAAGCTGAGAGGAAAATAGCTTTTAATGTGTACTGACTCATAGATGGCCCCCTTTCCTTAAACCTTGTATTCAAAAGCTTTGCCAGCTTTGGTGTTCTGACACTATCGTAGCCGCGCACCTCGCTTTTTTCTCTCAGCAAGACAAAAATGATTAATCTTAGAAGTGCTTCTCACTAGGCTATTATTCTCAGCTGGAATTGCCAGCAATGCTATATTTTAACTACATGGCTCTTTTTTGCGACACTCCACACAGCAAGATACTTTTCAATGAACACCTAAAGCGTCTGTTTAGGTTAAGCTTGGCACAGCTGAACACTACAAGAGTTAATCCAACATAATTTATTACAACCTTATGGCAGGGGTGGACATAACATAAACCCTTATGCTATAGGATGATAATGATCATTTTCAGATATATTATACACATATGGTATTATGGTAAATGGTATTAACCATTTCTAAACATATTTTAAAATATATATGTTATATTTATTGCATTTACATTTCCAGCATTTAGCAGACACTCTTATCCAGAGCAACTTACAAAAATGCTTTGTCATTTACTCATAGAATATATCCTAGTACAGTGCAGTAACTTAGAGTCCAACATACCAACAAACTAGAATACTGTAGAATACAGGGATCAATGCTGATACCTAGATGTACAAAATACATAAGCTCTATCTTAAACAATGATAAGTGTAATAATAAGTGCTAGAGTTTGTTAAACAACATAAACAATACCCTACAATAAGTACTAATTTAGTCAGTCAATTTGGGAGCAGGGTCAGTTGTCCCTTAAATATTCTGCAAATAGATGGGTCTTCAGTCAGCGTTTGAAGACTGCAAGGGACTCTGCTGTCTGGACAGCAAGTGGGATATAACCGTGTACATGCATGAACAAGCCACTTCATTAATGTACAATTTAATGTACGATGACTGAGTGCAGTCCATCTGTTGGCATGTACAATTAATCGGCCACCCACTACCTCATTTATCACTCATCAGTTTCTGACCACATGGTAACTGCTGACCGGATATTATTTAGGAAGAAGGTCATTGTCAACACAGCATGGTAGTGGGTGTGCAAGTTGAGCTGGTGTGTCCAACAAAGCAGTGCTGATGCTGGGTTTTTTAAATGTCCCTGTCACCATTTGGTTGTCAACCAAAGAAAAACATTCAGCAAACAGTAGTCTTGTAGTCAGAAACTGACCATTGATGAAGCCCTGAATGATTGATGTTGATTAATACAAACCATGCATGGTAATCAGATGAGCTGATTTTAAATGTAAACGCACACACACTATATGATCCATATTGACTATATAATTGCAGCAGATTTGTCAACAACACATTCATGACATGAATCCCCCATCCTAGCAAAAAGCACTCTGTTGGATTTGCTTTTAGTGCCAGGAAGGTCACTGATGTTCAGCGATCTTCATGGGTTGCTCATGGTCAGCAACAACACTCAGGTAGCCTGTGGAATTCAAGGATGCTCAGCTGGTATAAGGGGATCCAAAGTGTGAGGAAACCTCCCTCACACCATTACCTTGCCACAGCCAGCTTCAACTGTTGACAAATGGAAAGCTGGGTCCATGGATTTATGATTTTTACTGCAAATTCAGACATATAATATCAATTCACCAGACTAGACCACTTTTTCCCAATGTACAACTATCCAGTTTCAATAGGTCTAGTTTCCCAACAGTCTGGCCATTGTCCTCTGACTTCACTCAACAACAAGGTGTTTCTTCCCATAGAACAGAACTGTTGTTCACTAGATTTTTTTATTTTTTATTTTTTTGCTGTTGTTGTTTGTGCACTATTCCTTGGAAACTCTAGTGTGTGAAAATCCCAGGAGATCAGCAGTTTCTGAAAGGCTCAAACCAGCCTCTCTACCACCAACAACCATTGCATGGTCAAAGTGACTCAAAACATTTTCCCCTGCTTGCATGTCTGGTGTGGGCAATAAATGAAGCTTGTAACCCATGTCTGTATGATTTTATACACTGTGAAGATGCTACATGATTGGCTAACTGTTCAATTACATGAATGACCATGTGTACAGGTTTTCATAATAAAGTGGGTGCGCATAGTTGTACATGTACATTTATGGTATTTGGCAGACGTTCTTATCCAGAGCAACTTACAAATGTGGTTTGTCATGTTAGAGTTCAAGAAACAATTGAAATAGAATACTGTTGAAATACAGGGATCAATGCTGATTCAAAAAAATAATAATAATAATTTGAATCTCAGACAACGCAAAGTGCAATAACAAACAATACCAAACTATACGTGCTAGAGGTTCAGTTCCCCAACAGGTGCAGGAGTAATGGTGATTCTAAATATTTCACAAATAGATAAGTCTTCAGTCTGTGTTTGAAGACTGAAAGGGACTTCATTCCACCTTCTTGGAGCCAGGTTAGAGAATAGACTCGATGCTTGTCTTCCATTAACATCATGTATGGAGGGGCTGCTCCATTTCTGGCTTTGTAGGCAAACATCAAGGTTAGAAATGAAGGGAACGTAGCAGCAGAGTGGTGTGTGAACTACGTAAGCTTGAAGGCATTCTGGACAAGGTGTAAAGGTGTCTTGGCTCTTAGAGGAAGACCAGCAAGTGGCAAGTTGCAGTAACACAGTATATACACAGTATATAGTATATAGTCTAGCTTTGAGATTACAAGAGATTGCGCAAGCACCTGGGCAGAGTTCTGTGAGAGAAAGAGACGGGTCCTTCAGAAATTCGCAAGACTGGGTCACATTTGAAACACGAGTTGAGCAAGACAACTGGTTATCTAAAGTTATGCCCAGGCTACAAGCAGCTTCAGATGGTGATACCAGGGAGTTCTCGAAAGAAACTGTGAGGTCATGGAAGGGCTGGGAGTTCCTCGAATGTACAGAAGCTCAATTTTACTGGGGTTGAGCTTCAAGTGGTGGGCTGTCATCCATGACACAATGTCAGTCAAGCATGCTGAGATACGTCTGGAAACCTGCGTGTCAGAGGGTGGAAAAGAAAGAAATATTCATATATACATACATACATATATATATATATATATATATATATATATATATATATATATATATATATATATATATATATATATATATATATATATATATATATATATGTATATATATATATATATATATATATATATATATATATATATATATGTATATTTCACATATATACATATGTAAATATACATATTTGTATGTATATTCACAGTTATAACAGTTCTCTATATACACTTATATCATATAATAAAATATAACAAGATAAAATGCTATATAAGAAAAATATCAGTATATGACAAATGTAATAGAAAATGTTACGTGTGCTTTATGACGTCCTTTCAACTCTGTAAGATGATGAGTTTAGAGATCGGTTATGTATAGCGTCTGAGAAGCAGGTCTTCTATTATTCCCCCCAATACAACGCATTTATACCGGCAGGGGAGGGGTTTGCAAGTTAAAGCTCCTTTGCAGTCAAGACTAGACGCTCTTCCACAAGACCAAGGTATCGCTAACAATTCGGACATCAGACTGCTGTTTCAGTAACACAGAGGCACCACCAGCTACATCCTTTTTCTCAGCATCTTGGCGCCGTACAAGTGCAGGAACTGACCCTCATTTAAAAGGTAAGAGTGTGTCGCTTTTCTCTACACTATACAAGCTGCTTTGATGAAAATGAGACGTTTAATACATATAAATATTTCACAACGTAAGTTACGTTTCTTTTTTATGCTGTAACAGCACCAGGATCGTTGTAAATGTATGCTCCAAATAATCACATAAATTGTAGCATGATTAATAATTGAGTTTCTAGTGCTTTCTGAAATTTTTATCCAAATCCTTACAGGGAATGATTCTCACGGACCGCTGTTTTTATTTTCCTCGGTTTTTTTAAACCCGAGAGGCGCACCTATAGGCTACAGGAGGCTTGGGTAAACGTTTCACGTGTTTGTTCGTTCACCTAGTCAGGGTTTTTTTTTTTCTGTTTTTAAACGTGTGACTGGAGAGCAACGTGGAGTCAAGTTTGCGCTTCACAGTAATCCGCCTCTTTTTTTGAAGAAGGCTGTAGGCTGGTAGTTGCCTAGTTGAAGCGTGTCCTTCACAATTCTACTGTAGTAGCTTTCAGTTTTGAAGTGGACGAGTAAAAATCGCTGAAAGGACGGTGACGGAGGATATAGAATAATGTACTTCGCTTGCTTTTTCGGAGCTCACGGTTTCTATCTTTGCGTATCATCTTTTGTCTCAGGGCATAGAAATGTGGAAGATTTCAACAGCACTATAATAGTCTCCGAGACTAACAAAAAGCAAGTGTGTGCATCCGTTTGTACGCGTGCAATGGGATTGCGCACATAGACTACATGTTTATATATGTTTCGTATTAAGTATATTTTATACACGTTGATCAGCTATAACTTCTTTAGATTGATTTTAGCTACCCAGGCTTGTTCTCAAATTGTATCGAGTTCCGAGCATTATGTCAGCTTTTGGAAATGATTACTCGCAAAATTCTTGTGCAAAACGAGACCATGGCTTATTACCAGAGTTTCATCCTTTTCGTAGTTGCAAACAAACAAAACAACGCTGGCACGCTGGATAGTAAAGTGATGGTTAACTTACCGTGTTACGCCGTAATCTCTAAACGAATCGCTTTTATAAACTTGCCACAACGGATTGATGACTAGCATCGCAATCAACACTTCATGTCAGCATCACATGCCAACAGATCAGAGGCAGTCTGGAGCCTCGATGTAGGTGCCCGCTAAACAGATGTCCAATTACTTTGCCTTCCACAGCTTTGCGAATTGATTAACTCGATAATGTGATGTACGGAGCTTGTAGTTAGGCTGGTGTCTTATTTTTATATTTAGTAATCAATTTCATTTATTTGAAATGCATAATTCATACTTTATTCGTTCGTCACTGATATTGGGAGCTATGTGATACATTATGATGGTAAAATGTGACTGATAAAATCAGTAGTCATCTGATCAAATGTAGAAGGCATGTGTCTACATTTTATAATCAAATTACAATGCACAGCTCAGCTCTATGAGACATCAGATAAAGAGGATTGGAGTCAGAGCTTGAGTGCAGACTATACACTGCTTCAGTGCCTAGCAGCGGCAGTAGAAGGCACGAGACTTAATCTCCAGTAGGGTGATATAGATCAGGGTGATAGATGGGGCAGGTGGTGTGGTTGAACATCCCCGGCACACTGCTGTCTGCCAGGGTCACGTCTTCGATATTGCAGGCTCACTTCGGCCAGCTCCTCTCACAGGCTTTCTCAAAGGTAGCGGTATTAAGAGCCAGCGGATCACTGCATATACATTCTGGCAGCAGCAGATTCAACGAAATCTACAATATATATATATGTCCTTCAGGAAGTCTCCAACTCATCAGTCATTCACAGGATCACTGTTGGCTGAGACTTGAGTAGCAGGCAACTCAGCCCAGCAGTATATACCGCCTGATACACTCAAACCAGCAGGTATGCTACTCCTATCTTAATGATACTGCTGAAATTTTCCATAATATCTGGCCAGCAGTGGCCAGAAACTAACCACTGATAAATGGGGTAGAGGACATTGACAAAATATCCATACGAAGAGGGCTACAGTCTACAATCTGCAATTTTATATGTGTATCTAATATTATTAATTATTAGCTATAAAATTGTATATTGATTGCAATGAACCAGTGATATCAAATGAAGCTTATGACGATGGAGGTACATCGTTAGGTAAATAACCTAGACCACATGTATCAGATTGGCAGTTGTGACAAGTGGCCCTATTATCCACGGTGTGCCAAGGTCATTTGAAGGTGCTTTGTAGCCGTGGGCCCATGCCCACACCCCACATCACCGGTGGGCAGCTAGGGCTGTGACCTCAACCTCGCACCTCTGCCCGGAGGCTGGCCCTGAATCATAGGCCCGAGATGGCATTGTGCTGTGAGTCGGCACGCTTGGAAGAAACAGCAGAAAAGTTATTACTGGCCAGCAAACAAGAAAGATGAAAGACCTTGATAAGAAGGGCCTTTCTGAAAGGAAACACTGCTGTTGACTGAACTAGAACAAAACAAGCCTGGCATTCCTTACCGTTCCTTCCCAAGGTGAGGTCTGGAACCCTGAGGAAGCCCTTAATTGGTTTATGTCAAAGCAAATTGTTATTTCTGTAGAGTCACGGAGAGGGAGCGAGACATGCATTGTCCGTTCTGTGTTTGATTTGTTTAGAAACCGTAATTTGCTTTCCTCAGCAATTTTTTTTTTCCCCCTTTCACTCATTCACCCCCCCTTTAATGGTTCTTGGCAGCAAGCACAAGGCTCATGAATAAATCAGAACTCTCACTGTCACTGCTCAAAGCAGGAGGGAGTGGAATTATCATGTACTATACAGTTCTCGACTGAGAACTACTTTCATCTTATTCTTTTCCCTCTGTGCAAAATATACACCGGACTGCTTCATGCCTTTGGTGCTTTCAAAATGTAGTTTGCTTATGAGTTTAAGTATAATTGCCCATACAGTTTTTTGGATTATCGTAATAATTGCCTCTGCCATCAATTATTAACCCAAACCTGATGGTGAACCCAGTAGCACCTGTTCATGCCAGTTTCCTCAATTAGCATTGTGTTTCTCTAAAGACTTTACTCCTCTCCAACAGTAGACCACTCTCAGTGCTCTATTTTTACCCATGCTTCCTCTGAGAGCACTGTAGTGTCTGCCTTTCTGGAAAGAGAGACTTTGATTTATGAGGCAAGGGATAAAAGGAAGTAGAAAAAAAATCCACATTGTTCCCCATAAACAATATAAACAATAGAAATAGAGCAGGCCAAGCCTGTAGAATGTATTATATGATATTTTCATATGGGCATTTTTGAACAGTAGCTAATTCTTGCTAGTAGGTAAGTGCTGGAAATTGCTGACAAAGAATTTAATGGGAATTGCCAGTTCACATTGCCTCTAAGTTTATGGTACTACAGAGTTACAGTGCACTGTACGCTTCTTTGTGTCTCTTTTCAAACAGTTGTGTAAAGATGACAAATAGATTAAACAAAAATGCAACATTAAAGAAACCTCACATAAAAAAACCAACGACACTTAATACACAACATTAAGCATCAACATTACAGTGTTAACAAGGAAGGAAATATTTCAAAGGAAGACACATTTGAGGGTAGTCTGGTGCGATGTGAAAACAGGAAGTTTTACAGTATGTCACAAGTCAGTTTTTAAGTCACAATAATTATTTAGGTATATTCTAATGGTAGCCAGTGACACTTGCACTCTTTGTATTTCCTTTTGAACTGAAGAAAATCAGAAGAAAGTTTGCAAAAAATGGGTAGAAAAGCTTTTGGGAATGTGCAGTAATGGGAATTGTCATACATACCTGAGTTTGAGGTAGAACATATATGACTGAACTAAGTTAGCAGGCTTGGGGCTTCATCGTATGCTTTTCAGCTGTTATGTAAAACATCAATTATTACTGCTACTACTACTACTAATTCTACTACTACTACCACTAATAATAATAACAATAATAATAATAATAATACAACAACTACTACTACTACTGCTACTACTATTAATACTTCTACTATTACTACTACTACTACTAATAATAATAATATGGTTATTTGGCCAGTTTAAATTTATTGTGTTCACCAATTTTCAATTGAACTTATCTATGTGCTTAACTTATCTATCTAGTTTTTTTTTTGTTTTGTTTTGTTTTTTTTAATGGGGGAAAAAACCTTGCCAACAACAATTACATGATTACATTCTTGAATGTACTGAAAACCTTAGTTGTTGTAGAGTTACCTGATGGTGAACCAGGGTCGGACATGGCTGACCGAAATTTCCTTATCTAGAGAGTTAACAACAGTTAACAACAGTTAATTCACATACCCCCTTTAGGGCCTTCTAGGACTTCTAGATGGTCGTGGGTTATGTTTGCACAAGAAGTTAAAACAGAATTACTGCTTTTAAAGTAATAGCTTTGTAGTTGTAGGGGAGAACCTTTTAATGGGCTTAAAGGTTTTTACGTCACTTATTCAGGTAGTTGACATATGTGATATTGTTTTCATTTGGAAGAAGGTTTGGGAAAGAATGGAAGAACATCAGTCTGGCACGTCCGGTATTGTTCTTGTGGTTTATCTGTCGATTACTTGATTTAGTAGCTTGATTCTTGCTGCAGTACTGGAAAAAGAACCAGCCCTGAATGTTCAAGCCACTGCCCACTATGAGCCTTCAGAAGTTGCATTGGGCCCCAGCAGTAATATTTAGTTCTCTTAATATTTCACGAGATTTTTTAATGGAGAAACTACTTATTGCCCTACTAAGCAACATTCAAAATGTTTTTTAAAAGGTTTTTGTTCCTTCTACAGCCACTGTGTAAAAAATGTTATGAGTATCAGTAGTAAGTACTCTGCAGCAGTGCTTTAAAGAAATCTTTGCCAGTTTTTTTTATGTTTGTGCACCTGCATAGCCTTCAGCGGTTTAGTCACCAAAGCTGAGCCTGACCGCTGTTTGAGTTTCTTCTTTGTCTTTACTAAACATGTAACACATTCTGCTGACCACTCTGTGAGCCGCTTTCTCTGTCTTTAAAAAACATGCACATTGGACTTAGAAATCACTCCGTTGCACCATTTCTACACAGTGAGCATGGTAGCCATCAGAACATGAACAACCTTCCGGAAATCTCCTTGGCTCCTGAGCTATCACTCTGGGTGTATGAAACAGCTCACATTTCTGGTGCATTTATGCATTAGATGCTGAGCAAAGCCCCCTCAAATCTCATTTTGTCAAATAATTATATTTTTCACACAAAAATGGAAGAAGTCATGAGGCATTGTGAAGCCTGTACTACCATGCCACTTTCCTCACAAATTGTAAAAAGTTCATTGTGTTTTACTGAAAGTTAATTGTCCTTTTCATTGTGAAATTCTTCAATCATACAGCTGTAGAAAAAAGAGATCAATGCAAAATGTCTTCACTACATATATGGTAGCTATTCCATTCTAGTGTGTGTTGAATCCTAACTTAGGCACACCTCATTCTACTTAACGAGGTACTCATTAGGTGATCACCTGAAACAAATCTTACTTAATGAGCAATGTGAAAGCCAAGACGCATGAAAGCTGTGATTGAAAATTGCGGTTAATCCACCAAATAGATTTCTTAACTCTTCTAAAGTTAAAACAGTATTTGTATAAAAATGAATATGAGCATTTTTTTGTTAAATTATTTGTGGTTTATGTTTTTTTGTTAATTTGATCTGTTGTCCTAATATTTTTATTAGGAATTTGTGATAAATGTCAATATTTTATAGAATAAAATTGATGTAAAAAATGTTTGTTACTCAAACACGTCTAGTAAATAGTAAAACCAGAGAAACTGATCTGTTTGCAACGATCTCTTAATATTTTCCAGAGCTGTATATATGCTTTTAAAGGCAGGATTGGACCTCAAATTCAAGCACATAAACTTAAACCTTTAGGGATTGGGCAAAGAAGGCGTTGTACCGACATGCCTATTTTTATGTCTGGGTTAATTCGCCTGACCTTTTTTTGTAATGCAATCATCTTCAGCAGCCGTATTAACATCACATTAACTCCGAGTGGGATTCCTGAGCCCAGCTCGAGTACGGAGCCATGTGGCTATGATTGAGAAAGATCCCACAGGAAACAGACAGGGAAAACCGCCAGCCTCCAGTGAGCTTCCCCTTGCTGGAAATGGCTTAACAGCGTGGCGGCCAAGTCCATAGGGTGGCAGCAATCATTTCAGAATTTAACAGTGTCACTACTCGAGCGGCACATGTCAAAATCAATCAGCATGGTATAAAATGACTCTGTAGGTCTCCTTCTGATACATTTTACATGCCTAGAAGCACAGGTTAAAGTCATTGAACAGGAAGGACCACAATGCATCAGAATACAGCCTATGGCAAAATTAAATTAGGGTTCTTCTAACAGTATTAATCTAGGATGACCTGGCAGTATAGGAACTGGTAAAGACATATTGCGCAGAACTCATTTTGTATGCCAATGCAAAGACTTGCCTTCTTCTTTAGTGGCCTAGGATTATACCCAGATGAAATTATACTCAATAATTTGTAATTGACGTGTGTACAAGTGTGTTTTATATCTACGGAGCCACCTGATTAGAACAGCATGCTCTAAATAGATTCATACTGAGGTTCATCTCTGATGAGGTTGCTTACAGAAAAACTGTAGCAGTTCTTTTGTACAAATCATTCTAATAATGCATTTGCTCACTCAATAGGTGTGTGTGCGTGACACATTCTCTTATCGTTGTGGTAGTATAGTAGTTCTTACTGTTTAGGCAGTCCTAAACCTGCACAGAGGGATATAGAGAGATAAAGGAGGGCTGCATGATGTGTTGTTCGCCCATCACTATCACAGTATTTGTAATGTGCAAAAGACTGCACTGCAATATTCAAACAAGTATTCAAAATCCTTCAAAATTCAGTTGTTTGTTAATCTCAGATGTCCAAATGTGCATACCTTTTAAAATCTTTGTGCACTGCATTTAGTCAGGCCATATGAACATATAAACTGCTTACAGATGTGTCTGGCAATAAATGTTATCACAATAACAATATGCAACACAATTTCAATTTTTTTCCGTTTGTATGCTATAGCCCAAATGGAGTGTTGCTTATCTGTCCTAAGCCCCGGGGTCTAGGGGCCATGAGCGGGTCTTCCACAGGCCAACGCTGCCATCTGTCCTGTCCATTCATCAGTGCTCTGCTGTAGTCACAATAGCCTTGCTGGCAGTCAACTCTATTTTCTCAGGGCTCTTGTCACGTTGTGCCACGGTTAAAAATAACTCCTGACGTCCACGATTATTCCGAACCCTTTAAACTGTCTTTTCCTATTACACTTAGGCAAGCGTGATTGATTTAACGTATCTGAGGGAGCTGTGATGTGCGTCTTGCCTGTGCGTCTGGCAGGTTTGGAGAGAGTCTCTCTACTAATGCAGATCTGGATGTGTAATTGAAACCCCAAGTCACAAGGGGCATTTAAGGAAGAGATGCTCCCTCTCGGTGGTCATTGGGTCTTTTGGACCAAGCCCACCTTGGCCTTCCTCATCATCACCTCTGCTCATGCATTATGTTCACTACAGTGCAGAAAAGGGGCAAGTTGGAGCTTCTGCCTGCAGAAGAAATTGCTTTTAAACCGAAACAGACATCTCTGGGCATCGATTCTTAGGAAACACGTCCTGCAGACACAAAAGTAATACCAGGGATGCACAGCACTGCCATTTCTATCTCAGCAAGCATAAATCATGACAGGAGGTTCTTTTGCTTAAGACCTACATCCTACAGTCCCAACAACTTTAAAACAAAGCCCAAAATTCTAGGTGAAGGGAGCTAGATATCCCAGATAGAAGTTACAATTGCAGTCCATAAATCATTTAGAGTCCCTGCTTTGACACCTCCTTTTGCTTTGCACAATGCTTACTAAACCCACTTCATCATTAGAGGGAAATTCAGCCTCTGTCTTGGATTAGAGATGTCCAGCGATGTTGGCATCAAGCCCTCATTCACCTTCTCATCTTTCTGCTGTGCACATTAGTTCATCCATCATGAGAAAGGCCGCATCGGAACGCTGACAGCTTTGACTCCCCGCATTCAGTGGCTCCCTCGCAGCTTGATGGAAGAGTGGTATGGGTTGGGACCCCATGAGGCTTGGCTAGTACTGCCCTGTTGCAGAGAGCTATGCCTCTCTAGTAGATAGAGGACAGACACTCCATGGGCGAAAGGACTCGCAGATGATGGAAGCCACCGGGGAGCAGAAATGGTCATTCGGTTTCACTATGCACCCCCTACCCCATGTGTAGGCTCGTTATTCAGAGCAGGAACAGCTTTCTTGGTGGATGCTTTAACAGAGAGGTACTTAGAAGGCTATACCATGGACAACTTGCAGCAGAGAACCCGTAGCGACTCTCCGCAAGCAGCTAGTTCTTTGTAAGTTCATGGCAAAACCTAATGTGACACAGTAGTAATGAAGATACACATTTGGTACAGAGAAATTTTGCTTGAACAAATTCATCCACACCTACAGTAAGGATGTGGATGTCTGAAATTGAAGAGCCTTTGAATCAGCTGTACTAGTGAAGGCGCTGCTTTCATGAAAAAAAACCTCTGTGGCAGTCCCTCAAAGAGAACAAGACCAGACCAAGGGGCTAAGATATAATAAAGCTTATTTTTGTTCACTGGGAGACAGGGAATTTGCGCAAACAAAGGTGTCAAATTGTCAAAGTAATGCAAATATTTAAAAAAATCTTCCAAACTTTCTAGCATTTACTTGCGTTCTTGGAAATATAAGCAAATCATCCATTCCTCAACAAACTACTGGAAACATGGAAAGCACAAGAGGTGTGGCAGAACGAGAATTGGGTGTTAGTTGTTAATTGTCAGTTCTCTTTACTCATCTGGAGTCAGGTCCTGTCATAGTCTTCTTCTTTATGTGAGAAAACTGGCCTCAGATCAGTAGAAAGGCCAACTTTCACCAACAGCTCTGCTGACCATCTCAAGATAGTATTCCTCTAGAGCCCCCTGCCATACTCCAGGTTCTTAGCTATTGCATTTGCTTATGGATCAGACCGTGTTTGTTTATAGATTGTCCTTTCATGCTCTACCTAGTTTGTTTTCCTCCTACTCTCCACCTATTTAAATTCTCAGTGATCTTCTTTACACATAATATCGTTGCTCTCATCTGGCTTGGAACATCATTTGAAGTCTGCTTTAATAGCTTCTCTGAAGAAACTTTCACAGATTTCAGAGATTGTGTTTGAAAAAGGAGGACAGTACAGGTAAAGTACGCTGAAAAGTAATTTCAGTCTTGGATAGTGATGTGTTGTCTTTTCAGCTGATTACATTTCCGTTCACAGGCAGACAATTACTCTGTAAGGTTGAATATGACATTGTAACAAATTGTTTACTCAGCTGAGTATCAGTTGAATGTGTTCAACGGGCTGCCCTGGTATTGTACTATGTCAACCGAAAATCTCATTTACTTTCTCTACACTACATGCTAAAAATGATGATAGAGAAGAAAGGAGGGAATATTTTCATTGTCGTATAGCAGCATTTTTACAAATCCAACAGGATTTTTGCCTCAGAGCTTCCTGAGTCGTTCTGTGGGGTTGTGAATGCAAACCGTGACATTATGGTTTCTTTTATAGAAAGTATTTTATAACCCAGTAAATTCAAGACACATATTATTATTCTGGGTACGGCCATCCCTTAGTGCACGTACAATATATGATGTCAATATTACTATGAATGCGGATCGTGCCAGAAGGACTGTGAACACACTTGTGGGGCCGACAGTATATGCTCTTTGTTCTGTGTGAGTGCTGAAAGGATTTATAAGGCATCTGTGCGTGAGGCTCAGAGTTCTTTATAATAACCTACACTCTGTTGATTTTATAGGGGCTGTTGCCTCCATTTATTTAACAGCGCTTTACCCGTTTACTTATTTCTACAGTCACATATTGTACTTTGTCTTTTCATCATGTATTTTATGACACACAGGTTATGCTGACAAGAAAAAAAAGTTAGTAGTTCCAGCACAGTGATCTGTAGAGAACATGGTGCATTATTCTATATCCAGTGCCATTTTTGGCATCATCAACATATGACTAAGAGCTTCAACACAGTAAAGTACAGTAGAGACTGTTATGAGCAAGGTTGCTTAATCAGATAATCTTCTTAAACTGTACCTCTTAATTGGTTGCTTCTTCCAAACACTGTGGGTTACATGTAAATGTTGAATTTAGAACTCATTTAATTCCAAGCACTGAAATCTCATTCTCCTCTTGTTGTAGTAAAAGAACAACTGGATGTGAATTATAAATTGAGGCAGGGATTGAGAGAGCTCACTGTTGTCTACACGCAAATCAATCCCATGTGGCCCAAACATAACTGCTTGTCACTTTGTATAATGTATAAGATCCCAGGGAAGATGATAACGTAATAAGGGAGAAAGTCACCAGAGGACTCCTGCTGGTGGTGTGAATTCAAGCAAACAGGTACACAGTCTCATTTTATATGCAGGTACCTGACTAATTTTAGATCTTTGAGAGTAAACCTGTGAAGTTCACACCCACAGGGGCACTGCGAGGAAACTTTCCTACACCGGTGCAGTTCATTTGTTTTGAACCTAACTCAGAACACACCGAGTGTGCCTCATCTAGGGACGTTGTTAGCGTAATTCGTGGTCGAAAGGCCACACTGCAGGAACACGGCTCGACTACGAATCAAAATCATCTGAAAGCCTTGCAGGAGAGGATGCAAAGGTTCCATCGCCATGCTCTCTGGAGAGTGCCGGCAGTCCTTGGCTGCACTCTCCGAGACTGACATGGGTGTTCAAATATGATTTAAGAACTGACCTTGTTGCTCGGATACAGCCAGATGGTTAAGTGAGGTAAACACAGGGAGGGTCAGCACACACTGAGACCTCCACCACATGGTGCCGCCGACATTGCAGTTGCACACTGCTGCACCAGCTGTAAAAAAAAAAGACTTTCGCGTTTATGCAGATCAAATACTAGGAAATTAGTTGGTTCAGATCACTGTCACATTTCCTCTGTGAAGAGACACAGGCGGGCTTCGGAACACCAAGGATCGGGGAGTAAATTTGCAGAGCCGAATTCGTGTTTGTCCAGCTTCACATTGTCAGGGTCACTTCAGCGCGGGGCATTTTGCTGTGATGTTTCAGACTACCTTAGGACAAAGCTTGGTGATACTGCTGGCTGTTTTTGGGAAGTGCTCCATTAGCCTGAAAAAGATGAAGCGCTTCAGTGATCCTGTGATATTCACGATGTCTCCGAACAAAGATGACAGTTTGAATCACAAGGTTCCAGTATACTTCATTTGGAGACGTTGTTAACATAATTCACAGTCAGAAGACCACACACCTAAAATAAAACCCACCTAATGATCATAAGCTGTCTGACAGAGGAATACTGTCACAATACTGTAAAAGAAGAGAGGAGTTCTGGACAGAATGAGGCAGATTTAGCTCCGCCAGTAATAGCTATGCGTTGGACAGAGATAATTCACAGGAGGCAAGCTGCTGGCACAATTTCTCCACACTGCTGGGATAAATGACCATGGCTTCTTAAGTCATGACAGACTCAACTACCCGTCATCCTCGGTCCACCCCAGCCTAGCTGGATTATATGAGGAGACCTGGAATCACATCAGACGTGTTCAAATGGGCACGGCACCGAGATCCACCAAAGCTTTTCCAGCTCTGCTTATCTTAATATGGGCAAACAAAGGCCCCTGCACTGGTTCTGCTCACCACATGTTTGGGTAAGAGGTTTGTTTACTTAAAAAGCCCTTAGGCTCAGACAGAATCATTTTAATGCTGGTCAGATTTTCAGGGGTGCAATGGCAACTGTTGGATACATACACTACTACTCGAGCTGATCGACTTATAGGTTTGTTTCTTCTTGATGATTTGTAGACTACATTGACATACTGAGCAGTGTGTTATCCTTTTTTGTTTGTTTATTTGTTTGTTTCTAGAACAGTGTATGTATTGTCAGTGATACTGATGCCTTCCTTGAGGAAAAAATAATTAATATTTTAATACCAGTCACTGTGACACAAATTTTCAAATGTCTTTCTATAGCTGCTGAGTTTCTACAATACACATTCTGCAATACACAGTCTTTTAAGAATACTGAATAATATTTTGGCTTTATTACAATTATAACTAATTCATTGTCTCACAATAGGCCAGAACGGTTGTCTTGTGAACACAATGAAGGAACTTAATTAAAGCGTCTATCCTTCTGAATGATGATAACTCCTGTGAATGGTGGCTTATCTGCTCCTGGTTTTGTTGTTTCAAATCACGCCTCTTGCAGTCAACTCTACTCATTCCACGCAACTTGCTGTTGAATATGCATGCCTTCTTTCTCAATATGAGCACAGATCGTCTTTCTTCTTCAGCCTCATAGCTGGCCTGCTCTGTGCAGTCGTCTCCTAAAAAGCCCAGCACAGCTTGTCAGCTCCCTGGGTTATTTCCGAAACCTGTTTGAGGTTATCGCACTGTCATGCGTGTTTGTTTTATGTACAGTGTACATACATGCATGGACTACAACCGTGAAGGTGTATGATGAAATGCATGCTGATTATATGGGAAGGGTCTGGGCAGCAGTTGGAACTTTTGCCTTTTCTGCGTTCAGCAGCTGCAGGTTAAAAAAGCTGCAGGGCTGAACTATTTGTAGTTCAGTAATGATCACTGCAATTTTGAACTCTGCAGTACCGTCTGCAGGCCAGACTTTACACGTCAGATCAGGGGTCCACGAGAGTGTATAATACATTCCCAGACTGTACACGTCACATCGGGGGTCCACGAGTGTGGTTAAGTCACTGCCAGCAATTATATTATTGCAGCTGCAATATGCAGGAGTTTTATTGCAATGCCATATTTTTTCCCATATATTTGCCCAGAATTCTCTGTCTAGTTAATTTGATCATTAATAATTCAGATATATATATATATATAAAGAAGCTATTTGTAGTGTTTTACAAAAGAAAACAGGAAGTAATGTGTTAAAAAATATATGACACTTACATTCCATTGAGAGCAACCAGGATAAGAACCAGCCACATATGTTGCGGGATGTACCTGCAATTGATGTATTTAGTCATGGTCTGTGCATACAGGGCAGGGATACTCTACATTTGTGTCATGCCTTTGGACATTATGCTTTGTGAGCTTTCATAATACTGTGGTATCCTCTCTGTAAAGGGGTTAAAAATTCATAGCTACATGTTGGCATTTAATTGCTTCCACATTGCTGTAATGGAAGGCATAATTAATTTTTGGTACTCTGAATCATGATAACGCTTTCTCCTTGATTTTTAAATTGATATGCGCTATTGAATTGAAAGCAGACCTTCACACTATCACCATATAGCAAAGCTTTAGCTCTAACTAGCTAGCTGTAAGGTACTTTACTGGCAATAAACATACTGTTAAGTAATGTTCCTGAACATTATAATAATGCAGTACAGTGATGCAGTGGTTCAAACCAAAATTTCATACGGTCTGGAGGAAGAAGGCTCTTGTTCATCATTTATATGCTTGCATGGCACAGTGTAGTCTGGCACTTTGGCTTGCCTGTGGCACAGAGTACACACAACACACAAGCATGGCCAGATGCAAGGTTAAGGGCCCTGCCCGAAAGCCCAACAGCAGCCGGATGAGCAAAATGGCACGTGGACACATGAACACACTGGCATCAGGGATGGGTAGTAGTTTGTCCTGAGTTGGGTTCAGTTATTGATCCGCCTTCTTCTCAGACACGCAGAAGAAACTAACTGCTGCCGGGCTGTAACTTAACATACTGGTAATATACTAGGATGAGGAAGAATGCCTACTTAACCCAAATGGCCTACAATTGCTTTTTTAATGATTTTCTCAAGAAGAAGTTGTGTTCAGTACCACTCACAGGCATGCTGGATAATTATTTATAGCCTGAGTATACAAAGCTTGGCAATTTACAAAATCCCCTTTTGGTGCTGTTTTTTAATACAAGGAATGACAGTTATTACCATAAATCTTTGAAGAGAGGATTTTGGTTTTCTTCCAGCTTTTAATCTGTCAGTATGTTTTGCTCTGATACCCAGCTCTTCTTTGGAGTAAGCTGGAAACTTGCTACATTTTCTGTCATTTTACAGTACCAATCCAAAGGCGGCATTTTTTTTCGCACCTCATTCCAAAATCCTCATAATACAAAAGCCAGTATGCTGTGGTATACCACATTTAGAGCCCATTTCCCAGACCAACATGAAACCCAAGCTCATGCTAAAATTGCTTGATCCGTGTCAGGGAAACCAGGCCTTACTGTATTTTACTATTGATAATGCATTACTTTTACAGTAGAGGAACATGTTAGTGCTGTGTTTGTATTGGCTTGCTGAACAAGTCGGATACAGAGAGGCAGTCTGGCACAACTCGGCAGCACTGCAGTTTTGACTGAGTCAGAACTTTCCAAGACCTCTGATCTACTCTCTGTCCCTGTCTGTCTATCCAGCTGATGTTATTGCCACACAAACACACACACACACACACACACACACACACACACACACACACACACACACACACACACACACCTTCACACAAAAATATTCAGTAGTTGGGTTGAGCCAAAACAAAAACCTATATGAATTGTCCTGCTTTCATTTCTTTGCTTCTGGTGTTTATCATATGTGAACAACTATGTAAGTCAAACCCTTTCCTTAAACCATTTGATCTGTTTATGGAGGAATGTGCTTGCAAAAGAAGGGAATGGCCAAACACAGTTTAAATGGAAAGATAATGTCTAAGATACCATGTTAAGGATATTTTCCAATGTATATTTACAGTATTTATAGTATATGAATTTGTGACCCAGCACACAGGCGGCACACACACACACACATACACACACACACACACACACAAACACAATGCATACTTGCAGTTCATTTCACTGCAGTGAAGTGTCCTCCAGAGAGTCTAAGAGGTTTTAAAGTTTAGACGTTGCACATGGTCTTGGAGTTTGGAAACAGCTCAATACTAATCAAATGAAATAAGCCTATCCCTTCAGCAGCCTCTGCTTCAAAGATGGGAACAACAATGAGAGAAAAAAAAGGGTTGGAGGAGACTGGCATCATTTTCTTGAATGCTCATAGTTCACTAAGAAAACAGCTTCTCACGTAACTGTTGCTCAGCAAAAGAGGATATTAAAACCACATTCCAAAGGAAATGGTGGTGTGAAAGTGGCTCATCTGCCAGTGAGATTTAGGTAGACATGTTTTTTTTAATCTCAGAACAAAATCTTATATATATACACATGTTCTTTCTTTCGTTTGCATTATGACAAGATATTGTGACATTCATATCAATCCCAAAGAAACTAAAAAAAAACCCCAAAAGATAAGAAAAGCAACCAGCACATGCATAACTTGTGTTTTTTTTCTCCATTTTGTCAAAGACAGGCAGGCAGAAAGTTAATATCCCCCAGCCTCCCCACACCTCCCACCAGGACCACCATCACCCCCACCACCACCTCCACCTGTTTTATCAACCTGGTATCCATTTTCTCTTTCTCTTTTTTTCTTTTGCTCTTAAATCGAGAAATCACCAAATGGAGAGAGCAGCCAGGCAAAGTTATCATAGTGATTTGTTGCCTGACAGGAGCTGGCCACAAGATTGACTTCTGAAATCCTGATCATGGTGCATAGCTGTTTATCTATTTCACTTTGGCCTGAGTCTCTCTCTCCTTCTCTCTCTCTCTGCTCCAGTTTTGCTTTATCTATCAGCACCGTGCCTCTGCCCTGTCTGATTATTTATGTCTGTCATTGTTTGGTTCAGCTGCTGCAGAAAGGTTAGAACTTACAACCCGCATGAGCAGACCATTTCATCTCGGACTGGGAGACCTGGTGCAACTCCAACCAGCTTAGTGCTGATGGAAGCACGATGCAAACACGATGGAGCTGAGACGTTTTGTAGCCTGCAGCGCTGTAGATTTATATGCCATAATAACAGTTTCTAGACGCAAACGTAAGACAATGTGACGGAACTGTTAAAGAACGACTGACTTCTAAACCTTGCATGTCCACAGGTTAACTATATGCTTTCTGCCCACTCTGTGCATGCACATTTTGTGTCAGCTTTCCTCCAACTCTTTTCCTGACCACAGGCTGGTTGGTGACTGGATATTTTTGGATGGAAGAGCGCTCTCAACACAGCATCAGCACCGACATGTGTAGAAACACCAGCAACACTGCTGTGCCTGATGGACTCCCACGAGTGCAATGCAAAGCAGCAAATCGGTGTCACTTCAGTGATGAAAATGGTCTGCCACCAGAATCATGTCCATTCAAAAAATTAAGTGATGGCTGAGGGGGCTGACAAATTGTTCCAGTAGCTAGGTAAATAGGACCAAGGTGCCTATAATGTAGGTGAACCTAATGTAGGAGCCATGTACGGTGCATGTAAGGTGTTTCTAATAAGGAGGCTGGCATGAGTTTATATGCAGGTCATCATTAGCACAAAGCTAACCCTAAAAGGCACAATGTTCATTCCAAATCCACAGAAATATCACCAAGGTTCCCAATGCTAATTGCCAACAGACATGTACTTTATTTAACAGCCACCTCCCACATGAATGCACAAGCTCCCCCAACCCTCATTAATTGTCATGTTGGTGCAGTGAGTGGAGGGATTAGCATGTGCTAGCTGCATGAGCTTTAGCGGCAAGGCTGGGTAGCTCATTGTTTGCACACTAGGGACACGCTGCATGTGATTGGCATTCTTGTAACTGAGCTTGTATTCTGCATTCCTCACGGTTCCATCCCAGTAAGCCCAACCCGAAAAACTAATTGGCCTTTGTGCAAAAGCGGGGCTGGCCGACGCTGAATCTGTAAGGCGTCAGGAAGCTACGATAATTGTTACAGCTGTGCCTTGCCTTTTGGGCTGCGTTTTTTTCAGTTGATCTACCATAATAAATAAAAAACGACTTGGGAAAGGGATGCTGGGCCTTTTAAAAAACTGCTTTATTACTTTATTTTATTTTTTCAAGCTTTTCTTTCTGGGTTTCTAGAAATTGATTATAGCATTCTACAGGAAGAAGCTTGCTATATTTTAATCATCTACAAATATCTGTCAGTGAGTATTTACACAGAATAAAAATATAGATCAATATCTCCTTTTTTTCTTGGATTTATCAGCAATGGACTGATATGCAAAGTTAATTATTTTGTTTAAATAATTTTTAAATAATTTCCTCAAGCTTCTCAAAATAAGGCCACAGAGCTATTATCCTCATATAGTATTGCCAAAATGTGTTTTGACAGCCTTGTTGTAATGACTTAAATTGTATACCAGGATTAGATGGCTTTGTACTGATTGTCAAACCTAATAGAATACATGAGGTAATTTAATTAAGAAGCATGTTGTGATTTTTAACATATTTTTGTCAGTCCTCAGTTCTGTTATAAGGTGGGTATAAATAGAATAGAATAGAATAAGTGGGGTATGTTTTACTGCCATTCCCATTCTACATGGAACATTACTGGATTCAAACGACTACTGTCAGGACACATCAGAAGAGTCTATGTGAATGCGTCGCATAAAATGTAATTGGATCCTATGTTTAATCACAGTACTGTTAGAAGTATTAGGAACTCAAAGGTAAGCATTTACTGTGTGTTGCAATTGTTGTCATTTAATTTAGTTTAAAGGTGTTTCCAAAATGCTGAAGTTGTCATCATCAAAACTGTTCGAAGCCAGTTAATGGTTTGTAAGTCATGCTGAGTTGTCTGTGCTAGCTTTTCCTCTTCATTGTTAGCCATGCCAGCATTTTTGGGTGAAATGTTCATTTAAGTCGCTGTTGTATATGCCAGCTTTTTTGCTGAAGAAAAGAGGAAGAAACAGGTTAAGGGATTTTGTTGGCTTTGCAAGGGTAGTTTAAGCTGTTAATCCGTAAAATTGTGTCCCCTGAGTTTTTAATGACCACAGGCATTTAGGACTTAACTGTAATCTTGAGGACATCCCTCGATCCACAATTCTCTGCTCTCAGGTTTATGATTCTGGTCCTTAGGTCATTTTTAGGGACGAGTGCCTTTAGTAACCCAGAGAGAGCAGACCTGCAGTATATTCCATCATTTTGGGGATGTTCAAGAAAATGACTCAGTGGTCATCTTTTGGGATTTCAACAACCCTCACATACTTGACAGTCCATGTTGTGACGACACTGTGAGTTGAACAAAATGCACAAAATGTGCATTGAATTACAATTATCTAAAAATATAACTGGAGGAATGTAGATGAATATAATGTAAAAACTAATTTATGACCTAAGAATAAAATAGAATAAAATAGAAAAGAATAACAGAATAAAAAGCACAATCTTTTAAAACATTAAAATGTTTTTCAAAAAGTTATTTAAGTAAATTTAACAAAGTAAATGTAGCATGTTACTACCCACCTTTGGTGGGTTGGTATTTTTACCAGTTGAAAACTCAAGGAGAGCTTGCAAAATGCATTATGGAAGCAAAACAGCATGAGGAATTCCTCACCGCAGGAAGTGCATTTTGAATACTTGGGCATTTTTCCCAGTATAGTACAGATACGCTCTTTGGACAAAATCTTAATGAGGCATTTTACCTCCTCATTCCGTCACGTTTGCTGTCTGCTCATTTTCACTAGCACTTTGTTCTATCACGTGGTGTTTAGGGTTGCGTCTTATGGCATCACATCCTGAGTTTGGTATTTGTGCCTTTGCGCCATACTGTGTTCATGTTTCAAACTAACTGCACCAGAGTTCGTTTTAATCGAGCCAAACCTACCAAGTCTGAACACACCCTTAATCATCCAAGTGTTCTCTAGTTTAGAAAACTTAATTCTAAATCATCTGCAGAGCTGTTACTGTTACCATTTCTTCAGCTGCCGACTGGTTTGACTTAACACATTTTACTTTTTCAGCTTTTCTACAACAAACAAAGCACTCTTCTATTAAATTCAGATTCATTCAGATGTATTTTTGCACCCAATTTGCAGCCAACCAATAGATAAATAAATAAATGCCATACCCATGAAAATAACAGCATCTCTGGCTTGTGAATTGCAGATGCTCGTAACTGTAGCTTATTTGCATGCCAGAAAAGCCCGAGCCTTTGCGTTATTTGCTCAGCACTTAGAGTGTCACTCCCGCTTTCTGCCTCTTTCTCTGCACTGTTCGGTTTCACTTCCTCGCAGCATTACTGTGTGATCGCTTCTGGCTTGTGCGAGAGCGATAAGCCATGGCAAAGACTCATACCAGTTGTTCGAAAGCAGATGACACCATGCTCCTAGTCTCTCGTTCTGCCGCTTTGTGTGCTAATCTCACTTCCAGAGAGCAGCAGGACATGCTGGGAGCTTCGCGTCCGCATCCACTGCCGATGAAGAGAGCGCTGTGCTTCCGTGTCAAAGCACTTTGGGTTATGGTTGGCATACAGCATCAAGCTATCCAACAAAATCCCAAGTTGTCTGAATGAAGTTGTGAACGGGTGGTGTTTAGGTGAACGATCCAACAAATCATGCAATGGGAGAAAGGGTACAAACAACGGAGGTCATCCTCCCAAGTGCTTCGTAGCTTGGACAAGTCATTGCCATGGCAGATAGCAAAGGTACATTATCATGGAAGGAAAAAAATAAATAAATAAACAAGAGCAAAAACAAAAATAAGACGAGGCATTAATTGTTTTAGTGGGGTGTGTGTGTGTGTGTGTGGGGGGCATAGTCACTGGGGTTAAGAGCTGAGATATAGGAGGAGCTGGCAATGTACTGGAGTTTAGCAGGGGAGCTCAGAGGTGACACAGTCGTCAAGCTGATCCAAGTGCACACACACACACAGATGGCTTGCGCACATGCGTCTGTATGTACGCACACACAGGCAAAATCTGCATGCTCAAGCAGTTTTACTGTCCAGTAACTGTAAAAAATGTTTTCACTTGTTCTCTTATACCTTCTTTCTGCACTTCCAGTTCATTTTTGATTCTTCTGTCTGCCCTCTCAATGGTATCTGCAGTGCAGTGGTTGTCCATGGCCTTCAACTGGAGAAGGCCTCTATATTGTGAAAACACACATACACACAAAACAATCTAAATTCTGCCAGTGTTCAAAGCTACTCAGTAAGTCTGAAAATATATCCAAAGTCAAAATGGTAGCATTTACTTCTTATTTCTGTCCTAGCGATAGTTTGACATTTTTACACATTTCCTACCTAAAGTCATGGCCAGCAAATCATTAAAAATTTTCCATGTTTTAGCCATCGAATAGTCATGCAACATCCTCAATCCTGTCAAACCTAATATTGTCAAAACTTCTGTGAAATGTAAGGTCAGATTTTCCAGGACAGCTGAGTTTGTCTGGTTAAAACTAAGCAGACTACTTGTTCAATGCCATGCAGTATTTTAGAATGCATTTTTGCCCCATGGTTTTGATCAGCAAAGGCCTATTTTCAATATTGCTTTAGTGGTGTAATAAAGTTCAGTGTTTAATGAAAGGAGAGGTGTAGTAGGAGTACTGTTTACCCACTGGCCAATCTCTGTTTACAAGAGGCTGTATTAGGGTGGAAGGAAGTTTTACAGACTACATTGCAGTGGTCAACTGCAGAGAACTGTAGACTTGGCATTCAGCTTTATTTCTCTGGAAATAATGCCATGAAGGGATTTGAACCCGTAACCTCACAATTTAGTTTTAGACTATAACCCTACAATGACAGGCAACAGGTTAAAATGATTTGTAGGCATTTAAATGGTTGCATCCAGAGCCTCATCAAGAACCCCTTAGGAACCACTCTTTTTTAGGCGTACTTATGAACTCGGTTTGGTTTGGCATTAGGGGTGCACTCTTTAATTCAGCTGTTTCTTAAAATCTAATCAAAAGGCATTTGTGCCTTTCACTCAATCACTTGTTTTAAGTGTTGCTTTGTAGCACCTATTTGGTTAAAATTGATTTTGTCAAGCAAGGGCAGGTACATCAGCACAATTCCATGCTCTCAAGCAAGTCAGACGAAACGAGATTGGAGAACTGGCATTAATGGCTACATTCCTCAGGGGTGTGCCTGCTCTCTCTGATTGCAAGAGTTTGAAAGCTGTCCTAATTGAGACCTTTGAGATTGGGGTCTCGTATGAGGTGCACCAACGGGAGCACTCGTGCGCTTACCCCCTATATGCAGTTGATACATATAGATGAAGCGGTAAAGCCTTGCACCACGTAGTCACCATAGTATTTATTGAAATGTTTTAAAGCTCTCTTTGGTGGTGATTCCAGCGAGCCAGAAGACCATTTGCTCAAACATCAGATAGTTAATGATGTTCTATTGTTATTTTATGCATGAAGAGGAGGTGGGTAGATGTTTCATTTTGGCTTCGCCCTTAACCTTCAGAACTATCTGATCACTGGGCTTTCCCTCACAAACCTCTTCTTCTTATTATGCCACTCTTGACCTTGGCAAATTGTAACAAGAGCCAATTGACTGGAGTGTGGAGTGCTACTGGCATGCCCTTTCAGTTCACTGATAATTTTGGACAGTGGTTCAGTATCAACTTCATTTGCATGTTACCAATAAGGGCCTTTGTGTTGGAAGAAAATGTTGCATTCAATAGCCAGAGCTGCTAATGTGCCTAAGACCGAATGAAGGCTGCAGACCAGTTGGCATGAGCTCCTTTGCATAATGCTAACTAGTTGGCAAGAGCTCTTTTGCCTAAGACTAACCAGCTTGCATGATGCATTTTGCATAGTGCTAACCAGTTAGCATGATCCATTTGGCATAATGTTAACCAGTGTGCAAAACTTCTTGCTAACCAGTTGGTATAAGCTCTTTTGAATTGCATGAGCTCTTTTTTCTCCTAGCTTGCATACATTATTAGCAACATTACTTTTTTGGTGGATGAGTGTTCCAGTAACATTTTAATTTGATAGTATTTGTATGTACTGAAAGTCTGCACAATCCTTTAGAGAGGAGCAGTCTAGCTCTGATCCTGGAAGGCCTCATTGCTGTGGAGGTTACTGTTCAAGCCACTAAGGCTTTACTAACCTGGTTCATGTTCTTCACGAAATGTATATATAATTACTATTTTACTATATATATATATATATATATATATATATATAGAGAGAGAGAGAGAGAGAGAGAGAGAGAGAGAGAGAGCGAGCAGTGAATTATATAAGTATAATATTATAATAGCTATAATTATATAACTACTATATATAGTATTTAATTATATAATGTATTATATACAATTATATATAAATGTATATATACATTTATATATAATTATATTATATTATTATATATTATATTATGTATTATATACAATTATATATATAAAATACACACACACACACACACACACACACACACACACACACCAGGCCACTTTATTAGGTATACCTATCAACTTGTTAAGGCAAATATCTAATCACCCAAAATGCCAATGCATTTTGTCACGTGGACATGGTCATGACGATCTGCTGAAGTTCAAAGCGAGCATCAGAATGGGGAAGAAAGGTGATTTAAGTGACTCTGAAAGTGGCATGGTTGTTGGTGCTAGATGGGCTGGTCTGAATATTTTAGAACCTGATGATCTGCTGGGATTTTCACAGATAACCATTTCTAGGGTTTACAGATAATGGGCCGTAAAAGAGAAAATATCCAACGAACAGCAGTTCTCTGGGCGAAAATATTTTGTTGATGCCAGAGGTTGAAGGATAATGACCAGACTGGCTCAAGCAGATAGAAAGGCAAAAGTAACTAAAATAACCACTCATTACAACTAAGGTATGCAGAAGAGCATTTCTGAACACAAACACATCAAACCTTGAAGCAGATGGGCTACAGCAGCAGAATACCACACTGGGTGCCGTTCCTGTCAACTAAGAACAAACAACTGAGGCTACAATTCACACGGGCTCACCAAAATTGGACAATAGAAGTTTGAAAAAACATTGCCCGGTCTGATGAATCTCGATTTCTGCTGTAACGTTCAGAGGATAGGGTCAGAATTTGGCATAAATAACATGAAAGCATGGTTCCATCCTGCCTTGTATCAATGGTTCAGGCTGGTGGTAGTGGTGATAAAATGGTGTGTGGGATATTTTCTTGGCATACTTAAATGTCTCAGCTTACCTGTTTGTTGTTGCTAACCATGTCCATCCCTTTATGACCACAGTGTACCTATATTCTGGTGGCTACTTCCATAATTATCATAAATATAAATGGTATCTATTATTATTATCTATTATATATTATCGGTTATGTATACATTATCATATTATATAAATTATAATTTATAATTACCATATATTTAAATGTTTAAAATGCATCTCTATAAAAATGGAATGCCTACAAATCAAGATATGTTTAAGGGGTCTCAGAGGTGAACAAAATGGAGCTACTATTTTAAAAAGGTAGACCTTTCTCAACATGGGAGCAGGTCAGTCACTGACTTAGGGTTTTCATCAGCAATCTGTTATAGATGAACAGATAGTTACTTCATAAGATGCCAATAACCTCCTTATTAATCTGCAGGTGTACACATGTTCAGTTCTAGCTCCAAAATGCCATTTACCATGGAATCAATATTCCACAACTTAATGCTTATAGAGTCTTAGCCAAGCTGTTGCATTTTTCTTTTGGCACTTATCATACTCTGTGCCATATCTTTACCTCTCATTCCTGACATTCTTCTTCTGAAAGCTCTAAGTCCATTCTTCACTTTGTCACTGTCCTCCCTCTTGGTGACTTGTAGAGGTCCAATCTTTCTGACATTGACCCTTTCACTCTTGGAGGATGGTGGCACTTTGTCAAAAGGGGGGTGTGGGGAGCTGTGCTGGTCACAGTTCTTCCCTAACCTTTAGTGGAATTAGTCTTTTCATGACCCAGGTTGGATGATGGACTCGGTCCCCTCTCTGTGAAATACCAGCCCTGTCTGTGGCATTACTCAGGTGACTGACAGCCCCTGGTCCCTCATGGGAGAAGCAGCCTAGCTGTGTTGACAGGACTTGGAGAAGCTTTGATGATATTACACAGCATCGTGATGCCTGAGTTACAGCCTCAGCACTTTATGATTTGCTGTTCTCCTCCTACACACACACACACACACACACACACACACACACACACACACACACACACACACACGTGTGTGTATTTCTGTTCCCTTGCACACATCCTCACAGGATTTGATATTTGACCTGAGGCAATTCATTACATGCTGTGCATTATGCTATCACCTTGAATTACTCTTAAACTAGTAGCAGGAAATGTAAACTGATATTGAATCATACCGAGGAGCAACTGCGACAAACAGGCATTTTCCCTCACGGTTTACACTTGACACGGATTTTATCTGCACCTTTCTGGTTAACATTAAGATGTGCCCTGTAAAATTTCCACCTTGAGGATCTCATGCGTGGATTTGCGACTCCTACCTTGGCAAATGCCCGTCACACACGGGCCAGATACAACACGGCCAAACATTTTCAGGCGCCGTAATTTGAGCTCCTGAATTATTCATGGGAGCCTCAATAATTAATGTAAAAAGAGTTTTTCTATCATTCATAATCTGGAGGGTGGAGGAAACCTGAGCCCATAGTCTGGGTACTTAGAGGCGCGTTTCGACAGGGCTGGGCGATACTCGAGGAGGAACGGAGACAGGGTCCTTCCTCTGCGTGTGGGCCAGATCAGCACTGAAAACACAACACCTTGGACATTGGTAATGGAGCTGTGAGATGGAGGTGGGGGGTGGTGGCAGGCCTAGCAGAGAGGTTTGTGGATATTGGCGAACTGGCAGTGGCCAAAAAATAAAGACTAAGGTCTGTCTGTTTGGGAAGCACTGCAGTTTGCACTGGAGTTTGGGAAGGAAAGGATAAAGACTGGTGAGGGCGTGAATATTTGTGTGTGGGTGGGTGGATACTACATTAACTGAAAATAACTGTGATGAATACATCAAATTATTTGTGCACCCAAATGCGCCACAGAAGGCATTTCTTCATTCTGCAAGTCTTCCAGATGACCTTTACTGTTACAGAAGCTTTAAAGTACAGCAGCCATTAGTGTCCAATATCATATGCTCTCCTAACACCATCTTTCAACACCCTCATCAGAGAAGGGAAAATGATATAGATATGGGTGGTAATATGCTGTTGATGGTGTTTATAGCATCCCTTTGGGAGGGGGTGGGGCATGATGTGCAATGAGTTGCAGCGAGACATGAGTTATTGATTGGAAAGGGATTAAGTGTCCACCAATCAGGATCTGGATTATGTACAGTTACCAGCTGTTTTGTGGTTAGTATAAATCATACAAGTCAATACAACATTTCCTAGCCTTGTCTATGCACTCATTCTGGAACAATATGAGATGGTTATTCCAGGAAAATAAGATCTGGAACATCACTCCATCAGATTTCTATGAGGAAACCTTTAGTGAATAGCAAGAGTTGTGATGGACACCCAAGTGACCTGTTAGATGCCCGCAGTAGCATGCAGAATAGTTTCATTTGATTTGTAGCACACTACCCTGGGGGCTAACACCAGTGTTCTAGGTCAATTTAAACATGTTTAAAGAGTCTTCAAATGATTCTGAAAAAAAAAAAAAAAATGCGACAAAATTCTTGTATGCATACGTGTTAGCAAACATTTGTTTTCCACTACTAAAATCAATAAAGCCAATTAACTTTGAGGTGAAAATCTGACCTAGAACAACCCCACCCCACCCCCAGTGGTGAGTTATGAGAAAATGGGGGTCATGGACTTACAGCACAAGTGATAATATACTGTTTTTTAATATCTCCATTTCATCCACTGTCTTAGCCAGTTTGTCAAATCCCTAAGAGCTCTTAAGCCTACAATTGAACATTTCTTCAGGGCATCTTGATTCTTCCTCATCTCTCTCTCTCTCTCTCTCTCTCTCTCTCTTGCTCTCTCACTCTCTCTCTCTCTCTCTCTCTCTCTCTCTCACACACAAATCTACCTACCTCCCGTCCACTTACAGAATCACTGCTTAGACTCATTTATTTGCTTTGCTTTCTTTTATTCATCATAGTGACTCAGCAGCTACTGGTTAATGGCATTGTGCAAGTCTGCAGCAGGACTGCGAAGCAGTGGGTCTGCACTGCACGCATGCCGGTGTGTATGCAGAGCACTTTTTTTATTAGGATGCGGTGGTGGTCTGCTCTCCTGCTGTCTGCAGAAGTGATACATCTTCCTATGATAGCCCTGCTGGAGTCTGCCTACACTGGGGAACTAAATTAATATGAGTAAATGGTCTTGCTGGTGTTAGTGCAGGAATCCAGGTCATATGCAGCAGGGGTAAACAGTGGGCTTGAAATCAGTTCAGTAACTTTTGCGCTACCCCCATGCCCAATAATCTAATGTGGAGGATCTATTTGTTTATGCGATATTTCCTGGGTGACCTTTTTTGAATTCTGTGTCACCCAGCATGGTTACTAGTGTCTTGTAGACAAATAGGCAAAAATGGGTTTGGTTTGGTTACAGGGAAATCAAGGTATAAAGTTAAAACATGCATGTTCAGTTTACAGGCATCAGTGGGTTCTGAAATTGTGCTTGTGTACCCTGACTTAGTTGCAGGGCTCTGTATGTTTCATTCCCCAAGTCTCTAGTTCTAGGCTCTAGTTTTATTGTTTTCTCGATTTTTAACTTAGCCTGCACATTTCCTGTTATGATTGTATGATTGTATGATTTCCCAGTTTTAAAGCAAAGGTTCAGTGAAATATGCTAATGTTGGTAGCAGTGCACAGAAGTGGATATCCACCAATTATCATGTCATTCTTATTCTCTTTCACTCACTGTTAATTACATTTGCATTTCTGACTAAACCATTCCTTTAACCCTGTCGACCTGTGTATTGATCTATTCCACCCATGGAAACAATGAAATGATGTGCCTTCTGGAATCACAGTCATACTGTAATGAGGGAGATGCTGAGTTTACCTAACTACTTTAAGCAATCCAATTGGTGCATGTGAGTATCTTAATTAGGTGCAGTTATTACTTAAATTGGTCTATTTTAGATTATTTAAGGACATACACAAACACATACAAAAGTAATTAGAGCAACTCAAATGACCCTAGGCAGTCTTTAAAAATTACTTTCCATAGTATAATTTCAGTGCTGTGTAATTGCTAAACATAAGAATGGAGTTTAATATACATGTGCAAAAACATTGCACATTGTATATCCATGTATATTATTTTCCACTGTGTAAATGAAGCAAAATAAAGAGCTCAAGATAATTTCTTCCTTTCTACAAAATAATGTACATTGGGATAGGAAAACATTATGCCCTGAGGGCATCACTAAGTTTAAGCAGTTTTGGTTTGGCACTTGAATCACTAATGATATGTTCATACACACTCTCTCATTAAACATTGTGTTTACACATTTGTCTTACCCCAAAAGCCGTAGATTTGTTTCTGAACAAATAGGGGTCCTTTAACATCTATGGTAAGAATTGTATGCCCCATGGTGTAATGAAAATATGTGTTGTCTGAAATGTGTGTCTAAATTACAACCTTCACCCGGTTACGAGCTCGATCCATCAATACCTGCTGTGAGCTGTGAGGTAAGTCTGCTTTTTTGGGGGGTGGGGGGTTCTTATGATGGCCATAACTCATAACTCTCTGGTGCACTTAATGCTACCTTTCCCATAGCTATTTCTGCTTTTTTGTCCTTATGCTCAGATGTGGTTTTTTTTATTTATTTTGAGTCACATGTCTCTGTGGGAAACCATGCTTTTTGTAGCCATGCCTCTGTTGCTTCAGTTGTGCCTTGGTATTTCATAAAAACAAAGACATGAAGCAAGGAAAGGGAGTAGTAGCTTTGGGAAAGGAGCAAGCAGCACAGTCTGCTGGGTAATAACACGGTGTGGCACACAGGGGCTGGACAGAGAGCCAGCTCCCTGTGAAGAGGCTGCTAGGCGAGGGCGTGTTCGCAGGTCGGGCTGAAAGCCGTCAGGTCCGTTTCAAAGATGTCCGGCCAAGGGTCATGCTCCAGTTCAGCTCACACAGACAAGTTTGGCCTCCTCGCCGATGCCAACAACTGCCTTAGACTACGGAGAGTCTGAGAGTCATGCTGGATGGACTCGATCAGCTGTCAGGGAGCTCCTGTTTCATTCTGCTGCATAAACGAGGACGGATGCTGGGGCTCAGCAGAGGCCACAGCGGCTAAAGCATTATGTCACCCGAAAAGGGCCGATGTCGCTAATAATGAAGGAAGGCCAGCATGAGCCAGTGAGCAATTGTGCAAATGAGGTCATGCTAACAGGTCTCCAGTGGCTTTCATTCGTGCACTCAATGCTAACTATCCTAGCACACTCAATGAGGTGAGGACACATGCTGAGCAGTGTGGGTGTGTGTGTGTGGGTGTGTAAAGAGGAATCACTTTTGATTTTTGGGGCATAAAAATTTATTTTAAAAGTACAAAAGTTTTGTGTGAAACAAACAATTTATTTCAAAGTCAAAACAAAAAAGAAAAAAAATTGCATTAATTAAGAGACATAGTCTGTCAAAAATCTCATCAGTGCAGGCAATTTTTGCTCTAAACTCAAAAAGTATGGCACAACATACTTTTTCTCCTATTATACACACCTCAATTTTTAAGATTTTTCTGTCTTACTTGTGACTGAGGAATATGCCATCACCCCCTAATTAGAGAGTTGGTTGATACACAGTTTGGGGGTTGTCCCTTGATTAGTAATTGCATTATAGTCCAAAACATCCTTGGCTGAGAGAGGGAAATAAGATTCAGCTGATTAGCTTAGCATAATTCAAGTAAATGTTATAAATAAAAGACAACATATAGTGAATTTAAAGTTTATTTAGAAACAAAATATAAATTGTTTTATTATTTTGAATAATGAAGTTTCAATTACTCGACAAATTAATTAGTCAACATAAGAATGAATGGATGAATTAACAATTTGAGTCATATTAGTTAACTTTGCTAGCTATCAAATGCATCACCTAACTTGACAGTCATGGAAATTTAAAATGAATTCAGAAACTGAATGCCTTCCTATTGGCTGTAAGATCTGTGTGCTGGGTCTTGGTGTGCATTCAGGATTCAAATCATACTTTGATGCATACATTTTAGAAACTATTTAACACCATTACAGGTGATTTTGTCATAACCATCATTCCATTATAGTTTTTTACTCCCAGGTTGGTGTTCCAGTGCGTGCTGGCCCACTTCTATCGCTGGTGCGCAGTCTTGTCTGTTGAAACAGGTTGTCTTTTGTTGGAGCAGGTCACCTTCCTTCAAGGTCAAGAAAGTAACACCAACAAATGCACCTGTTTTTTTGCTGGATCACCTAGAACTCTAGCCTAGAATAAATGTGCTTATTGACTGTCTGCTGTAATTATTACCATGCTCGTGTTTGTGTCACTATCTGGGTGGAGTTTTCTTTTTTTTTGCCTGTCTCTTCGTGAATTTCCTCCAGGGTTTCTGGTTCCCTCCCACATAGAGGCTACCCTAAAAACTCTCCTTTTGTGAGTATTTGCATGAATGACTGTATGCCTGTATGCCCAGATTGTGCTTTGTGCTGGTATGAGTGTGTGTGAATGTCTGTGTGTCTGCATGTCCAGTGGTGGATGGTGCTCTGTACTGGGTGTTGTCCTCTCTCCCAGTGGTGGATGGTGCTCTGTACTGGGTGTTGTCCTCTCTCCCAGTGGTGGATGGTGCTCTGTCCTGGGTGTTGTCCTCTCTCCCAGTGGTGGATGGTGCTCTGTCCTGGGTGTTGTCCTCTCTCCCAGTGGTGGATGGGGCTCTGTCCTGGGTGTTGTCCTCTCTCCCAGTTGGTGGATGGTGCTCTGTCCTGGGTGTTGTCCTCTCTCCCAGTGGTGGATGGTGCTCTGTATTGGGTGTTGTCTTCTCTCTTCTCCTGCACCTGATTCAGTCCCCCAAGGGTCTGAGTTTTCTGGTTGAAAGTACACTGTGTGCAATTGTCATTTCTCATCATATATATAGCTCAATAGTTAAGGTACTTGACTTGTAATTAAAAGGTTGGTGGTTCAAGCCCTACCACTGCCAAGTTGCCACTGTTGGAGCCCCTGAGCAAGGCCATCAGTTGCTCAAGTTGTACTCACTCATAATTGTAAGTTGCTTTGTCAGCTAAATGTTGTAAATATATATATATATATATATATATATAAGCAGCAAATAAATGTGCATGTTTCATTGGACTGCCTTTAGCTTTAATTACGGCGTGCATTCGCTGTGGCATCGTTTCCACAAGCTTCTGCAATGTCACAACATTTATTTCTGTCCAGAGTTGCATTCATTTTTCCCTCAAGATCTTGTATTGATGATGGTAGATTTGGACTACTGTGCAAAGTCTTCTCCAGCACATCCCAAAGATTCTCAATGGGGTTCAGGTCTGGACTCTGTGGTGGCCAATCCATGTGTGAAAATGATGTCTCATGGTCCCTGAACCACTCTTTCACAATTTGAGCAGGATGAATCCTCGCATTGTCATCATTGAATATGCCCTTACCATCAGGGAAGAAAAAATCCATTGATGGAATAATCTGGTCGTTGAGTATTTTCAGGTAGTCAGCTGACCTCATTCTTTGGGCACATAACGTTGCTGAACCTAGACCTGAGCAACTGCAGCAACTCCATATCATAGCACTGCCCCCACAGGCTTGTACGGTAAGCACTAGGCATGATGGGTGCATCACTTTAGCCACCTCTCTTCTTACCTTGATGCACCCAGCACTCTGGAACAGGGGAAATCTGGACTCATGAGACCACATGACCTTCTTCCAGAGTCCAATCTTTATGCTCCCTAGCAAATTGAAGCTGTTTTTGCCAGTTAGCCTCACTGACAAGTGGTTTTCTTAAGGCTACACAGCTGTTTAGTATAAATCCCTTGAGTTCCCTTCGCATTGCGCATGTGGAAATGCTCTTACTTTCACTATTAAACATATCCTCGAGTTATACTGTTGTTTTTCTAGGATTTGATTTCAGCACACGTTTAAGTGATCGCCGATCATGATCATTCAAGATTTTTTTCCTTCCTCAAAGATTCTGTTTCCCTACTGTACTTCCACTTTTTAATAATGCGTTAGACTGTTCTTAACCAGATTTTAATAGTTTCAGCAATCTGCACGCCAATAATTTGACCCGACCACAGGATTTGTCTTTCAACATGATTGTTTAACAAATGAGAAGCTACTCACTGCATCAGTTAGGGTTAAATAATTTGTTGCCAGCTGGAACATAATCACCCATGCATTAATTATCCAATGGGAGGGAGGCTCTCTCTCTCTCTCTCTCTCTCTCTCTCTCTCTCTCTCTCTCTCTCTCTATATATATATATATATATATATATATATATATATATATATATATATATATATATATATATATATATATATATATGTATTAGATTATTATATTAGTCACATTTTAACATGTCAGCCTTTCTATGACACTGCAGAAAAGTGCCTCAGGGAAACTCACAGGAAGATTTTATTGTTCAGTGGCTTGGGAAATGTAAAGGTGAATCTCACACTATATAAAGGTGCAGGGTTCTATAGAGGTCCAGGCCTAGGTTTCATTTGATGTCTTATGGATAAAATAAGCAGCTGATGACTCTGATTTTCCTGGTCATTAATGTTTGACTTTCAAAACACTCAAGTAAATTAGGCCTACATTGAAACTGCCAACTATGAACTCTATTGCTAATTATTGTTAATTTAATGTTAACTAGCTAACAATAAATAATGATGATGTTAGTATTATCAAGCTAGATAGTGATGTTAGATGCTAATGTAATGTAAGCCTAATGCTTCACTGAAAACTGTAAATTTGAAGATAATGTAGCTAACTAATATACTAACATTAAGTTAACATTAATGCTACCATAAACAAAACATATCAGAAAGACAGATTAATTATTTTTTCTTGTCACTTTGCTTGTCAGTTTGTATATTTAGGATATTTCCACCAGTCAGCTAGCTAGCTAGCTTGGTAAGAATTCTGTAATGTAACTTCCTCAGGTAAATTACATTATAGAACTCCAACCAATTCATGTATGTTTTCCTCAAAAAAAAAAAAAAGGCAAGACACGATATTTTAAGATATACCTGAAGAGCACTGTAGTTTATGGCTACTTGACTAACTGTGGAGTGTGAATAAAACTTAAAAGATTTTTAAGTTTGTGCTTTATTATTTTATTTATTTATGTTTATTTTTTAAACATTTGCATCCTAGCAAATCTGAGCACAGTGTGTGACCGTTGAGATCACTGTTGAAATGTCTTCTTTTTTTTTTTTGCTCACTAAAGAGGACTCGATCAAAAGTGTCCAAATATTTTTTTTCCCCCATCATATAATTTATGTCTAGGATATACAACAGAGATAAGAGATAATAACAATATGTCTTTTCTCATTTTCCTTTCCTATGGGAAACCTGTTATTTTATTATTATTATTTTATATAATTTTATATATACGCGAATACTACCCCAGTGCTGAAATACACATAAACAAGACATCTAAGGGGCTTCATGGTATGACCCCCCCAAATGTCTCTGTGTATGTGAGTGTGTGCGTATATGTTTGTCTGTATTGCCACGACCTCTCATGTCGTTTACCTGATCCTTGTTGTGTGTATAAGTCTTGTGTCATTATCGTTGAGGTTGTCTGTGTTTAAAACTATAGCCTGCATGCTACGTCTTGTTGTTATGTGTCATAATAAACGTCTGTGTCAATGTGCCTCGTCCCCACATCCTGCTTAAAAACTCCAAATGTGTATTTAATGTTTATTGTTAGCTGTGACTACAACTAATAATTGCATAATACAGAGTTGACTAATTCTGACACTTGTATCCAAAATGCCATCCAGTGACCAGGATTGCCTAGTTTTCTTGATATTTCAGGTACCACATAATTTTTTTTGAAAATCTGTTTTTTTTTTCTTTTTCGATGTACTATTTAAAAGCCTCAGAATCACATAAATTTGTGTTGAAGTAGAATTACAAAATGATGGTGAAGTACTCTGTTGTTTATTGGTATTTGTAAAAAAAAAACAAAAAACATATAATGTTGTACTGTGTCAAAAGAATGTGCTTATGCAAATCTAATCCATCCACTTTCACCTTAATTAAAAAGTCATATACTGAAGTAAGCACTTTTATTGAAATATGGCATGACATGGTAATCAATCCAGAATCCCTAAAATCCCATAATTACAGGGGATGAATGCACCATATAGTGATGCTTTAGACAGATATGACATTTCATAATTAGTGTTGCCCAGATCTGATTCAGTGTGTGAAATTCATTGGTTCATATTTCATGTATTATATGCTGTTTAAACTTACAGTGATGAAGCTTTGAGGTATCCCCCTCCTTTGTAACTGCATGACAGTGATGAATTGTTGGCACAGTGCCACACCTTGAGTGAGAATCTCTTAGGAAGGTTAGACTAGCACAGGACTGGGACATCCCAATCACACTGACAGATTCATGTCATATCCCCAAGAATATACCCATAGTTCCCCTCCCCTTGGTTCTTAAGCTGATATATATATATATATATATATATATATATATCAGAACATGCATCATTTCAGTCCGCTCCTGATGATAGGCATTAGCTTCTGATGGGCGAGCCTTTGGCAGCTGGCGATTTAGACAAACCAGCAGCACACCTTCTAAGTCACTGCGTGATTCACTCCAGATCATGACGTGGCTCTGAGTAGATCCATTGGTGTAGTTGCTGATACCAGCGGCATGTCGATTGTCAGAATTCTCAGCCTGTTTCATAAAGGCTGCAGTGAAATCTCTTCATCTATAACCAGTGGTTGTATATATGTGTGTGTGTGGTGGATGGGTGGGGGATTGCACATTATCCATGTCCCAGTATTATTGGAGATTATCCCTGACAGATCGCAACCCCCTTCAGGCACCATTAGCCAGACTTCATCCCACTCGGTATTTCCACCACCTGCGACCGCTGTTCACCGAACCCAAGAATTATTACCATTGTAATTTTTTCCCTGGTATATAAATTAATCATGGAAGGGTTGTGATCAACTGCTTTTTACGTTTTCGTTTGCTGGACAATAGCCGAGAAACACACCCTCCCATAGGAAAGCGAGGAGCCCATACGTCATTAAAACGGAGCACTGCTGTCTTATCAGAGAGATAATTTGACACAGGCACTACATCTTGACACATATTATCATGCCATATCTGGCCATGGACAGATGTGAAGGGTACTCTTTTTCTTCTTCTTTTGGAATCTGAGAGCTTGGAGGAGAGGATGTGGGCAAAGCAAGAACTAAAAACAAGCTGGCCCTGCTCAGGAGGGAGAGTGGATAGCTGACGGCACCTAACAGAAATGAACATCGATCATACCGGTGTGACATTAAAGACCGAAGACATATGGGGCTTGTTAGACATCCTGTAGAAATATATTGTAAAGCTTCTGCCAGACTTCTCAACAGTAAACCCACCAACAAACTTTTACAGATGGTGCCTTTTTGCAGTATATACGGAGCCATTTAAGCTTTAAATGAATTACAAGCCAATACTGGTTTCTTTCAAGGTAGTATGCCTAGAAGAAGTTTACAGGGTTGACTCACTATTCAACCTTGTAATACTTCTGAAAGTTTTCATGGTGGGGGTCTACCTTACATATTTATAATGTAAGTACTACTTAACACATGATTACATAATTTATTAAGTATTCCCTTTTTATACTACAGTAATATATACTGCAGTACAAGTTTATCCATATAGATGCTCATCATCATGAAGTTAAAATCCACAATGCACTATGCTGTTTTCAGTCAAAACTAAAAAGCAACTCTCAGTCATATATGGCATTTAATTATCTAAGGGAATCCATGTAAATGGGAGTAGGTCTTTGCAATACCTATTAGACATTCATAAAATATCTATTTCACCTGTTACCTGCAAGAAATGTATGTAAAAAAAAACAAAACAACAAGGCAGGCGATATAGGTTTACTGAAGTAAGTGCAAATCCAAGACATGAACAGCAGACAGGCAATGGTTAAAATCATTCCACTACAAAAATCACTACAACAAATGGGAGGTTACAAACAGGGGAGTAAACGTGGGCAGACGAAGTAACCAGATAGGTGGAAAACATTCAAAGTAACACAGCAGCAAAACCAACAAGGTAAAATCCAAAAACAGGCAGGGTTGAGTACACATCACTACCAGTCCAGAGATACCACTCAATATGCTTACAGACCATCAGCAATACCACACAAAGGGTGTGGACTGAACAGGTTTATATACACTGCAACTAACTAGACACATGTGAAGATGATTAGTACTCTGGACATTCTAATAACTGAATAGGCTGGGGCATTGTGGGTAGTCAAGTCCTGAGCAGCAGGGCAGGGGGTTGTATGACATCAGCAAGCTAATCACTTTTTTATATTCTAATAATATGGTGATTTTTATTGTATAGTAAAATATATGCAGCCTGAGTAAACATTTAAAACATTAATACTTCATGAATGCAATATGAAGTATTTATGTAAGATGTTATGAATATAGACACCCTTATATTATCAGTGTTTTGGAGTTAATTGCTTATTGGAGATGTCATTTGCCTGTAATGAAATGCATATTGTAGCCTAGCTTTCACTGAACATTTAAGGTGGCTGTGAGGGAGATCACAAGCTACTCAGTCAGTAGTGTTCATGTGTCAAATTCCATAAAAGTAGTATATAAGTACATTTTGTTTTTTGCGTATTGTATGGTGGTTACTTTTTTCAGTAGGAGGGTTGATTAATACAATACACTTCACTAGTTTAATACAGAAGATGATATAGGCCAAAACTTCAAGAGTAAAGCAATGATTTTCCTGTGAGAGATGTGGAGCCGTAACCTTTTTAAATGACATGCCTGCTGTATTTTTTAATGGCATGTTATATAGAGCAACTTTCTGTTAATAGGCCATGTGACAGATATGAGGCAGTAACTGACAGGTTTCCTTTCATGCATACATTTGCTGATTTAACCAACTGCAAAAACCCAGCGATTTCAGGGGTACAGGCAAGTCAGGCAGGCTTAAAACTTAACAAAAAGGTTATATTTATTTGAACCCTCATTCCCACTGAGGAGACAGAGGAAGTATGACTTTGTGTGCCTTGAGTGGTCTCTGAACTGTTTGGGAACAAATATGTTACCTCATATTCCAAAGAAGTCTTGATTAAAAATGTATATGATATAACAGTACAGCTATTCTGCTGATTCACTTAGCATCTGCCTTTAGTGTATTTGGCTTTTAGAGTCATTATGCATCGACCAGCATGGATATATTGTAACGAGTGTTCCGAGTGCTGATGGGCGTGGAGCAGGATGCACAGAATCTCTCGACATGGACAAACATTTATTTACATAAAACATAAAGACTACAGTGGCACTCACGTGTAACACAAACAATGAACATAGACACATTTAATACTAATGATTTTTAACTTTAACATGAGCTAAACAAACATTCACTAATGTTACATTTAGACACTAACAAACAAACAACACGCTACATCAACAATGAGCAACAACACTGCACCCAATGACACGGGTTTAAATACACAAAGACAAACAAGGTGCAAGTGTGTGCAGGCGTGTTTACAAACGAAGAGCCTCCCACTACATGTGGCAAGCCAAACCACGTGACTAGCGAGAGGTGAGCATTCCGTTACGGATATCAGCACTGAATGGTATAAAAAGAGCAAGTTGACAGAATTCTGGAGAGAACCACAGCGCAGGAGTTCAGCACTGTTGTTGTCATCACTCCACATGGACTTTCCAGTCCTGATTGGCTGTTTCATGATCTGGGTCCACCCTGGCTCTCCTTCCTGTAATTATCACCACCTGTTTCTCATTTTAGCACTCATTTATGCCCCTGTTAATACACATCTCTTTGACATTATAGTTCATGAAGGTTTGTGCCTCTGCATCACATGTTTCCAAGCATTTTCCCTATTGCAACGGTGGCCAACGGTGGCCTGGAGATCTACGGGCATTTAGGGTTTGGTTTCATACCATCTGGCTATAATGTTCATCTACTATTAAAAGCCTTAATTAACTGGATCAGGTGTGTTCGATTAAAGTTAAAGTTAATCTTTGCAGGAGGGCAGCTCTGCAGTACTGTAGCAGGACACCTTTACTTTATTAATTACTGCTTGTTTCTGTAGTACCATTTCATCTGGTTCTGAAACCTGTCTCAGTGATTACTGAACTGCCAATGATGCACCTACCTACCTGTGATCCTATGTTCTGTCCTCTGCTATAAAATTATTGCATTTTATTTATAGCGAAATTTTATGAATGAAAAACAAGGATGAATTAGGTGCAAGGCTCATCAGTACAAAATGCCATCAGTACAGCATGCAGTTGCCAGGAGTTTACACTACTGAAAGGTACAGAGACAAGCTTTTAGTCGGGAACTCCACAACATTAGCAATAACTGAAAACTCAGGCAACATGGAAGATGACCATGCAAGAACGGTGGCGTGTGTGATCAAAGCTCTCTTGGCTTGATGTATGTGTGGTGTGTTGCATTGTTACCGTGTGACATTTGAACTCCTGCATTGTATCAGCACTTTGGTGCTATGTACACAAACACAGTAAAGCCCAACTGCTATATTTGTTTTCATGTTAACACAGTATGGTCAAGTGTCAGACATGTATCGTGTATGAATAGCAGTATTGTCTGAAACCTCAACAGGTCCACATTGCCTGGTGAATAGAGGTCATGGGAAGGCAGTCATTTCTTCTTCTCTGTTGCCGTCCAAGGAATGTTATGGTTACATGCAGACCTAATGTGCTTTTGCAGTATGAGTGGAAGGAACCTTTTCATATTAGTTTTTATTGCACATGTTGCAAATGGTTTGTTTTGGAGTGAACATTTGCATTGATACAGCAAGCTATAAAACAAAATGTTTTTGCTTGCGATCCTCATACTTCCTGGTGCTGCCTCTCCAAAATGCACCATGTTTGGAAAGTGTAATTAAAGGAAGCCTTGCAAGTTGAGCTAGAGTTCCTCAGAACTTCCCACCAGGTCAATGGATGTTCATCCTAGTCTCATTACTTGACACCATTACAAAACATCCATTTCAGCTACTTGCGGGCCATTCTTAAGCACATGAAGTAAATATTCAGTTATCGACTCCCAGACTTGATTGAGACTCATAGTGGCCCAATGGGACAGAATGACAAACAAAAAAAAAAAAGAAAGAAAGAAAAAGAAAGCATAAGGTTAAAAAATGGATTGTGAATCAATAGAGATGAGTGAAGTGATGGAGGGTTTGAAGGTCAGCCCTCGTGGTCCCTCTGTGCTCTGAGAAGATAATACAGGAACATGATCAATCTCATCTAATTTAATCTGTCCCTCCATCTCTGATTTGATCCGGGCTCATTTTTCTCTCCTGGTCAGTTCTTTTCATTTCCTGGCCAATGATCATGCAGTCTCAGAGAAGCTCAGTGAAAAGGCCATGGAACAATTGCAGAGATTTGACATATTAATGGGACAACGTTCATATGAGAGGATGTCAGTCTCATTGTTCTGCGCCACTAAATTATACACCAAAAACTTCTGTGCCTAAATTGGATTTAGATTATGTTAAGTTCATTATATATTCTTGACAGATTTTAGGACCTAACATTTATTTCATATCACTAACACTTCCATTATATCTTTAATGTGTACTGAGATTACAGCAAAATGCAGATTTCTGCTGGTGGATTTCTCACAGAAAACCCCATGTTCAGAAGTGTCTGCATGCATTAATTGCTCAACATTTAGTGAACCATTAAATTATTTGGCATCATCTTAGTCCAATAATGTGTGCATTTGAAGCAATTGTTTACCAAGACCCACTTCGCGATAAGAAACTGCAGTCCGCAAGAATGAAGTGATATGAAAGGATAACTTGTTTCTTCACCACTTCTCATCTACAGTTCATTTGGGACAGGAGTGGAGAGGGAGAGAATATATTATTCATAGACAAAAGTGCTAAACAACAGATAACATTACACTCCTCTCCAGCCAAAATGCGCTGTTATAGATATACATGAAAGGAGATAAGCTGAGATGTGGGCAAAAAAAAGGTACATACTGGAGAACATTTTTTATGCCTTTGTTAAACTTTAAATATAAAAAAGCAATGGCAGTCAGAAATTAAAGCGGACTGAGTGCACATCTGATGCACTTTGAAGTGTACTGCGATTTCTCACAGGTGGATGCAATCACTGCTTCCATGGGAATCAGACTCCATACATGTCCTTCTAGTTTCACATTCTCCATCTATGTCAGTGTGTGCTGCCTCCCATTTGGAATGCTCTTCAGAAACACGCTGGGTGAAGTGAACCACTGTGCACGGTTTGGGTGCGGAGGCCGAGAGTTTTCGCACCATCCAAATGTTGCCTGTGGTGGCGTCCTGGGTGCTGAGATGCTGCAGCTGCAAGCTTCGGCAGGCTTCTCTTTCTGCCTCTCTCCTTCTCAGGAGAATAGCACAGCAGCCAGTGTGCACTAAACATCGGCTGTGGTGAATCAGCTGCGAGTCCGAAGGCATGAGATTCAGCCTCACCTATTTGGATGGATGAATTATTAATGTCTATCTGGTTTTCCTGTGCGCACTTTAGGTGTGTGTGTGTGTGGGGTGGGGGTGCTATTGTACCCACACACTCCACCACCTTTCTCTAAACAAACTCCGTCTTCTTTCTCTCTTTGGCTCTGTCTTCTTTTCTCTCTTTGGCTCTGTCTCTCTGCTTTCTCTGTCTCTCCCACTCCTACAGCTGTTTCCTGCATAAGAACGCAGCGTCTCTGGCAGTTGGATGGGAATAAAACTGAAACTGTGACCTCGGAAGATGAAGATCTTGTTGCCATGGGAACTTTTAATCCTGCTGTCACTCAAGTGCCACCTCGCAGGTATGATGTCCCTCGAACACCCTTTGATACCCCACCTGATCTGCATGGCTCCCACTTCAGGGGAGGAAGGTGCTTTATTCCACTATGTCTCATCTACTTTCTCATTCATTCTTCAAACATGTTCCTATTGTCGCCCCAGTAGGCCTCATTTTTAAAAATGCCTTCTTGGAATAACTCCTCAAAAATTTTCAAAAATATGTTCTTTTTATTTATAAGTAATACTTAGTGGTCTAGCATTGGAGATTAATTTACCTTTTGTAGGACTGTTGTATGAACACAGTTCTAGGAGTAAAGCAATCTGGGACTGCAATGGTGTAGGAAAGGAGGGCGTCTCTGAAACATTTTGCCTGCTTGAGCCAAGTGCAGAGCAGAGCTATACTCTAGTGCTAACAAACACGCCCTGCATTATTTACACAAACAAACACCACCAAAAAGCCAACATTCTCTCTGTCTCACGCTCACTTTCTTCTGTTCTAGCATAGTGTGATCAGCAGGTTGCCTGTAACTTAACCCTGGCGCCCCCTGCAAGTGCTTGTTTCCGGTACAAAGCTCCTGGCATTCAGAACCCTTGCTGCTCTCCTTTGATGCTGCGAGGGGTCGTACAGTCTGGGAGCAACAGGTGCCCCATTTAAGCCCCATCAGCTGCACACCCCTCAGTGCCACCGGCGAGGTGGTTGCGGTCGTCACATCACATGGAGCAGGACGCAGGAGACGCTCGGGTTGTCGAGCCACAGGTGTCTGCCTTTGATCACCCAGCCAGATGCTGCGGCAGTGTGTTTAGTAAACAGGGATAAAACCCCGCGAGGGACGTTGCTCCCGGTGCTGTAACCAGGCGGAAGGAAAGACACTGAGCTCCTGGTCCTTGGCACGATCCTTTTTTTTTTTTTTTTTTTTTTTTTTTACAGTTTCTTACAGTTACACGTTAACACACAATTAGTAAGATTTTTGCCATTTTAGGAGCGTGGATAACAGCTGTGTGGAATAGACAGAAATATAGAAGTCCTTGTCTAGTTATCAAATCCATCAAATCCAATTCTGAAGCGCTGACAATTCTAGTGATGTGCACTTTAAAGGCTTGATGATTTAAGCTGATCAATCTGAAAATATCACCAGACATTCTAGGAATTCATTGGAATTGATCCCTGGATTAGATCTATTTTTCATTAGGAGTTTTAAATGGAGGGTAGAATAACAGTGGATAATAACGGTACTGTATAGCGTAAAATAGCTCTAAGAATGTAGCTATTGTAGGTCAAACATTAAATTATGCCTAGTATAATAGCACAGATAGAATAACTAAGCAATTAACTAATTGCTAAATGTGCATTGACCAAATATACAATAGATTTTTCTTTATTGTCTGTGTAACACACAGTGAATTAGACTAGTCCCTTAAAAATAGATATTGATAATATTTAATTTAACACGAGGCCTAGATTCCTAGTTATTCAAGTTGTAGTCATGTGCATGAACTGCAGAAAGTAAGTGATCGGACAGTGACAACTTCTGTCCTTTTGATTCAGGCTGGATTTACAGTGAGTGTGAAGTTAAGGAAGTAAATAGCCTTATGTCAGGGGTATTTCCATCTGTACTGGGTGAACCACAGCCTGACTAATGCATAAATGTGTCTTGCGGTGAGCAATGATGCACCTTTGTCCTCTGCCAAGCCCTGGTGTCAGTCTCTTCCTTTAATCTACTTCTTTGGCATACAACTTCACGTCTGCTGCATTTTTAGAGGAAGTTGCAATTGCAGCATTCCTCCCCTGGGTCCTGTCGCATGCAAGAAAGTGGCATCACCCACGATGATCTTTAAATGGATCGTCAATTTCCTCTTGTTTATAAAGGACACATAAAAATTGGGGGATGGGGGTAGGGTGTTGTTGCCAGTGCCTTTCGTTGAGCAAAGAGACATGAGGCCCCAACCCCAGGCAAACAGGCCTGGCAATTTCCATTAGTGAAATGTGGGAGGGAGCACTTCGTTTTGTCCTTGTCAAGGTTAGGGACCTGTAAAAAACATACGTTCCGCTCAAAGAGAAAGAGGATGTGATTCATGCCAAGACTAGAACGAGGGATAATCAGAAAGGGAGGCGAAAAACACTGCACAGGAAATGGCTCCTGTCCAGCTTGAGCAGGCAAAAATGAATGTATGTACAGTGAACTCTGGTGTGAGAGCGGGTCCATATGTACAAAAAGCTTCTGCATTAGCATAAGCTCGTGTGCGTGCGTATTTACGTTTGAATCGCTTTTCAGCTCTGGGACGAAGCAGCCAGTTTTCGATGGACACATCAGCACATGCAGCTGAACGTTGCTTGAAAAGTTTGATTACTTTGACTCGTGTACGAACAGCCCCTTTCCCATGTCAAGTGACATCAAATACTCTGTGAAGTTGCTGAGCCATTAAGGAAATTATATATTTTGCTGGAGTAATTACCCCAACACGGGGCAATTAGGGACATGGATCTGTGTCTTGGCAGCAACCAACTAAAATGGTGGAGCGGTTTGTGGTGCCATGTGTGCATCAAGGCCGCCAGAAAGGAGGATGTCATGTAGATATGGTGCTAGAGTATACAGCTAGGGGCAGGTTGGGGTGGAGTGGTGGACAGGAATTAAAGTGGCTCCCTTCTGGCATTGCCGCATATGCAGACTTCTTAATGAGTCTGCGAGCATTGGAAGATGCTGGCAAGGCCAAGCGCTCCCCATGGCGATGTGTTGCCATCGGGCACAAGCACGCCTGGCTATTCTTGCTCTGGTTTTGTGTTTCCTCACAGAGAGGATAATCCGCCATGGCCCTGTGTTCACCCAAGAGCCCAGCGACGGCGTTTTCCCACTAAGTGGCGATGACAGCAAGATATTCATCAACTGTAAAGCCAAGGGGAACCCGAAGCCACATTATAGGTAAGCACGTCATCTCAAATTTTTTCAGGGATCTCACAGGAAGCACATTGACCTAGGATCAGGTTCCCTGTGTTGATGCAGTGGTATTCACTGACAGGCAATTGGTAGAAATTTATCTTAAGTGAGAGAAGGTTGAAAAAGATTAACTGTCCTTATGCTTGCTTTAAGCCTCGAATGCATACTTTGGGCCCTTAGTGACCCATGACCTCAGTTTTCTCTCTGCTACCTCTAACCTGCATTAAATAAGTGACCAACAACACATGAAAAAAAAAAAATATATATATATATTTTGCTATTGTTGATTAATTAGTGTTGGTGCAGGGACATTAATGGTGTAAACACAGAATGCAAAGCACCCATAAATTAAACTATCACTTGATTGTAAATACAAAAACAAAAAAATCATACACATGTATTTAAAGACCCACAGAACATATTAAAATGTTAACAGTGTTTGTATGGTACTAAACTAGAGAGTTATAATAAACATGCAGGAAATTTTCAATTATAAAACATAACTATGCAATATGATACAACACTGCTCATAAACTAGCCAAACAGGCTGATAATGGTCTGGTCCTAATATTCCAATGAGCACGCTTGACTGACAGCCCTCTGTCACAGACTCAGTATGCATGCTGCTTGAGCAGAGCTAATTTCCCTTTGGGGTGTCACATCTTAGTCAGGAGTGAGGTGCGAGAGACGGCACTCGGGGTGTTTATTAAAGAAAGACACAAAGAAAACAAAGCAGCTCTAAGTAGAAACAAAGGAGATAAACAAATAAATGTTGAAAAACAGTAGCTACACCAGTAGCGTGCAGGAGTAGGCGGGTCCATAATGGAGGGTTCAAGACCTCAGCGCAAAGCGCTGGACTCTGCAACCTGCGGGAATAATAATGAAAAGGTAATGAGGCACAGGTGAAGGCAGTAACTAATAAACTGGTGATTGGGAGCAGTGGATGGGTGTTGTGATAGGTGTGTGTGGGTTGAGGGGGCTGGCTGGCTATTGGCTGGAGCATGACATGGGGATTAATAAAGTGTTATCTTCAATATAGTGATGCAAGCAGAGAGAACTGGAATCATACAACCGTGGTATGAAGTCCAATAAGGATTTTCAGTATAAGATAAGCCAACCCAATACAGGCTACATTGATCAACACAGCTAAAACTTGTGGAAACTTTACCAGACATTGGATCACACATTGTACATCAGAATAGGGGAACATCTGGTGAAATAAAGGAGTTATTTACTGGACTTTGGAACTGTATTCTTAAGACAATAAATATGTAAATTGTGTGCCCAGAAGAGAAAGAAACCTAATTTGAAAGAAAAACACATTCAGGTCCGTGGGCTTTAGGTTACCTGACACACAAAATATTAAATAAAAAAAAATGTAATTAAAATAAAATGAACATTTAAAAGTTGCAAGCACAATTATTGAATTGCTTTGTGAAAGAAATAGAAACAAACTTGCAAAACCAATGTCCCTTCATCTGCAGGTGGAAATTCAATGGAAGAGATCTTGATATTGACACGGATTCGAACTACAGCCTGGTCGAAGGCAGCCTTTTGATCAATAACCCACAGGCATTGAAACACGGTGGCACTTACCAGTGCAATGCCACTAATGCCTTTGGAACCATCCTCAGCCGTGAGGCCAAAGTGGAGTTTGCTTGTGAGTAGAGCTCAGACTTCAAATTCCACTGGTGCTCCTGCAATACTGAAATCCCTTCTAGCAGAGATGTTCTTGACTGATCCGATCAGGATCAGCAGAACATTTGACAGGAGCTGAACTGCCTCTACACAATTATAAAATATTTACAATGTGTTTAACTTGTTGTAAAATCTGAGCTAATCCTGGGATCAACTATTTCTGATTGTGAACTGTGTTCAACAACTTGATTGGTTGGTTCAGGGACACAAAAAACTTTTAATGTCTGCTTGAGATAAGTTTACATGCTGTCCCATGACAATTTAATGATGTATATATAGATAATTTTTTTTAGAATGTGTCTGTTTCTTCTTAACAATTGGCATTTAATAACATGCTCTGAACAGCTACCCTGTCATGGGAAAAGTGTAAATCAGAGTCCACTTAGTCGGTATACACTGTATAAATAAATATAATGTTAATTGAAATTTAACAACCAAACACACTTAAGTGTGATGGCACTGGAAGCTTATTATTAATTATTAATGGGTACTGTTTTCTTTAGGCAAGACACAAACCCTTAGAGGGGTCACTGTATTAATTGTTTTTTTGTTTTTTTTAATAAATAAATGCATTTATAAGTGCATACGAGCCATTTTGCCGAAAGGACATGTTCGTTCCCCCTGCCACCATAAATTAATATATACATCATTCCACTTTGACATTATAATGAGGTCTGTTAATATACTGGACCTGTTAATTGGTGTGAAGTTAATTTGGTGCCTATATAATTTATCACTCCAACATAGGTGTGCCTGCTTTTGTTATATCAGATATGGTAGGTACAGGGTTTGACATTCTGGAGGTAAGGTAATAAAAATGCTCAATTAATTTTTTTTTTTTTTTATTGGTTGAGTGATGTCCATAGTGTCATTGATATTTGCATGACCTCTGTGGGTTACAGTGGTATTTCTAAAGGTCCTTGTCCTCTGAGCTGTCTATTACCCATCTGTGGGATGTTGCTGCCTGTAATGAAAAGTAATGGCGCACCTGTTGTCTGTGCTGTGTTCAGATCTGCAGAATTTCAGCAGCAAGGCCAGAAGCCCAGTCTCGGTGAGGGAAGGGCAGGCTGTGGTGCTGCTGTGCGGGCCGCCCCCCCATTCTGGAGGTATAATGCTTAATTGCTCTCGGACCCTTTTTGTCTTTTTTTTTTTTTATTAAAAAAGAGAATGCAGGTCTATTCATGTTACACCACCCTGTACTTGGAAAGCATAAGAGATCATTATTATTTTACACAACCTTTGTTTTCCTTAAAGCTACCCCACAAAGGTTTTGGTCCAGCAGGTGGTGCCAATGAACAGCTGTAGCACTTGAACTTTAATCCTGACTTGAGGTTATGTTTCCATTACTTATGAACCTTAGGAAACATAGTCAAGCTGTGGTGCTCCATGTGTTAAATTAGATATGTATAAACAGTGTAATGCAGAGATGACACACTCCTATGAGGTCAAAGTCCAGCACAGTCTTTGAACAGGGAAATCATGGTGCTGGACTCTGGCCCTCAAGGACTGGATTTGAGTGCTCCTAGTCTAGTAACAATGCATACCATATCTTTAGTACATACTCTTTAACTCTTTAATGGTTTATTGTTAATAAACACGCTCAGAGGTACAAACTGAAATCCTGAAAACCTGTAAACCCCAATCATCTGTTGCTTGCAGCAAACAGCGTCTCTTCTCTATACCAAAGCTTTCTGAAAAGGGGAATTTAGGGTCTATCTTCCACAACTGCATATTTTAAAACATTCAAGCTTTTATTTCAGCAGAATGCGATGGCTTGCTCTTCAGCTTCACCAGTGCAGGTATTCATGCACCCACCTCGTGCCATTTAGCTCCCACCCCAATCCTCCCCTTTTTTAATGCCACTCATGCCCTGGCGGTCATTTGGAAAGGTTATTTTCTTAAACCACAGCCTTATACTGGTGGCTAATAAAGGCACTTGGCAGGCTGTGTAGAGCCATGAGCGCCCATATCCCTCTTCAGGACTGCGAGTGTCAGCTGTGCCTGTTTGCAGCTGATTAGTGCACACACACATCATTTCACGCCACCACATCGGTGTTCGGCCACTCTGCTGCGCTTTCCACCCAGATTGATGGCATTAAACGCCTTTGCCTTTGCCCCACCATGCAAGCTCAACCGAACGCCAACCCCCCCAAAAAACCCCGGCTCACTCTTTTAACTGTTTGCCGCATTTCCATAACCCTTGAGTTCTTTCATATGGATATGCTGTCCTGATAACTGGCTCCATGCTGTGGCTGGGCTCTGCTGGATTTTAAGGTTTTGACAGGTGTGTGGAAATGCATGTCTCCTAGAAACCACAGGCGTTCCATAGGCTCCCCCTATACACTGACTTCTTCGTGTGGAATAAAGCCTGCCCTGACTTATCTGCTTCGCAATTTGACACTTTACTACTGTAATATTAATGCAAATGAATGTATTGTCCATTTAAGTTTGCCACAACAACTGCATGACAGGTCTGGAAAGCAATGCGGTCTGGCAGTGCTTTCCGCACACGTTGCTGCCCCCAACCCCATATCCCCTCACTCCTGTCCCTGTATCTACTTATGCAAATCCTAAATATCACCACAGTATCTAGAATATTAGTATGAAATCCCCCCTGTCTACAGTAGGAGTTGAGGATTTGAACTGAGCCGGAGGGCTCGGCTCCAACGAGACAAGCCTCGAGCAGTGGCTTCCATGGCAGGCCCCCCACACCCACCCTGTAACACTTTGAATCCAACGTCTCTTTCCTTCAAGAACCGATCAAGGCTCCTCTCTCGTCCAGGCACTGGGGGTCACGAAAGAGTCCACAGCTTTGAGCTGCTCTATGCTATTCATCTTAGGCCAACCCTCAAGGAGCCACATCCTGATCTCGCAGTGCCTTCCCCTGCCCGTTACTAAGCGACCCACTAATCCAATGCCGATGGCAGCAAAACCCACCCCTCCTCTGCTTGTTAATGAATGAAGTGACAAAAAGGCCGTCAGGACCAGTGGCACCCCGAGCCATCTCCAAGGCTTTGCCCAAGCATCAAAGCCCTTTTTGTCACCAGACAGATGCAACAAAAAAGAGCCGACAAATGAGGAGCACCGAATTACAGGCCAGTTCACTTTCTACATGTTATAGGTGCTGTTCCACTTGAACCTGAGTAGGCTGATGAAACATCAACAATATACAGCAGCAGATCCAATTTGGCAGTTAGGGCCCTATTTACACGGGCACACAAAGACTCTCACTGCGTCCCACATACTGGTATTTTCATGGCCATGCGAAAAACACATTTTCACGCCTTTCTTCAATGAGAAGTGTGCAAGGAAATGGAAGCGCCATGTAAATGAGATAGCATGAACTAACGTTACTATGTTGTTTTTTTCCATGAAGAATCAAGGTGCTGTGGTGAGACATCTTTTGGTGGCGTCTGTCTTCAACGCAGCATCTAAAATCTGGCACAATCTGTTTGTTGATGAAGCTTCCCTACACTAGGCATGAACACAACGTGTGACAATTGCATGGCAATTACAGTGAGCCAAGGAATAATGACCTTGACAATCATAGTTATGGCACTGTGGAAATCAAGGAAAATGATTACTAACAGTTATAGAATTGGTATCCTTTGTGATATCGCTCAACATCCTAATTAATTGAATGTTTATGGTTAATGTACCTTAACTAATTCCACATTTACCTGATGGGGTAAGGGAGGGTGTGACCCTCAGAATACTCAAACCTGATGCTTCATGACATTTTCAGAGCTCTGCACACAGCACACACTCAGCTATGACTACTAATTTCTGGTGAAATATTCTACCATGCTGTGGTTTAAGGCAGTAATGGAATACATTATTGTAGTTATAAATATTTGCTTGTGTCGGGCTTGAAACTTGAGCAACTCTGTCTCCACTTTGTTGAAGTTTTCTTGCCGCTGCTTTGACCTCTCAGTTTCTCTGATTAGGCTTAGTGCAGGTGTTTTACAAAGCCTGAGATGAGCAATATGATTGGCTGAGAACATATTAATCACCATACCTGCCTATTTATAATTACATCCCGCTTCGCCCCACCACATTTGCACATAGAAAGTGATTGCACAGTGTGGAAATGGCATTCTGTGTTTTGGACATGCTCTGCGCATATAGTAATGCTACACTACTCAATGTAATGTTCTTAGCAGCTGGTAGCACACGGTTCTTTACTGGGACTGTGAACATTGTTAATACATGCGCTCTGGGATTTGATATTCTAATGTGATAGCTGCAGTGGATAAATGTGCCACCACTATCTGGCCTATCATTACATTACCATTAGACAGAGCATTAGCACTGCGAGCTCTGTGTTGGTTCTAGGTAGGCAATAATGTAAGAAATGCCCCTTGCTATGTTTAGCACAATGGTTTTTAGTGGATTTTAGCATAGTGTTTGACTTATGACTGCTCGTGATGTCACGATAGTGTGTTTATTTCCTGCGGCGCGATGTAAATGCATGGAACTGCTGCGGGCTTTTTCCTGCACTCTACCGTATCTTCCACCAGTGCATACTTGTAGGTTGTCATTTGTGGAGAAGTGCTAGGCCCTAGATCCTGATCTAGTCAAATCCAGGCTAAAGCTTTGATAGCTTTAGCCTGTAGGGCTCCCCTCACAGTAAGGGCTGATGAGCCTCAGGCATTGCTTAGGTAAAGAATAACTTAAAACATTTATTTTTATAAGAAATAAAGCAATAGCCTTTTTATTAAATATTTTGCTTAAATAAATGTCTTTATCGTAAAGTAGACTTGTTGTGTAACCATTCCCAGACTGTTGAATTGCACTAGCACAGTCTTCATATTAATATTAGTTTGTGACTTGATTTGAAATAGTTTCCTCTGTATTTTTAAGGATATCCCATCTGACTTTGAGTGAATGATATAAAAAAAACATCTAAAAAAACCCATATGAAATGTTTAACAAACTTTATTTTATAACACTTCACAGCATATCTTATTATTAGGGCTCCGTTTTCCTGCAATCTGTACGTCACTTCATAAACATCTGAAACATGGAAAAATTGGGTCTGGAAAGTTTTTAATGAGAGTCAGCGTAATTTGAAAAAAAAAGGCCCCACCAATGAATCGAAAGTGATTCGGTGTGAACATACTCTAAAGGTGAACACTTTGACTAATATGAAGTAAGGATACAGACGTCCTTATGCGTAAACAGCCTTTAACTATAGGTTTAATTAAAATGATTCCAGTATAAATGCATTTTAATTAAACATGCATTTGACCCCATTACTATGTGTTACACATAGTTACTGTAATTATCCTTGTAATCTACAAATACAGAAATACATACTGTATAGTGAAAAAACATAGCACTCTATAAAAGTCCTAGGAATTATACAAGGAATTATAAGATATTTATCATGGCACTATGTATTTATTTGCATATGAATACAATAAATAATAATAGCAAAAATGTTTTGTGCTTTTCAAATATTTATTGCTTATCTTATTATCTTATTATGTGGCTCAGCAAACCCTTTGAATGCCCTTTGACCTTTTTTTTATTTTAAGTGTAGCAACAAATTCAAACATATTGAAACACAATTATCACTCGAACATTAAAACATGGAACACCTACAGGGTAAACAGAACAGAGTGCCATTCTCAATATAACTGTAGCTGAATGGGATCACTAAGACAGGAAATATAAAAACATTTTGTGGTTACTTCCCTTTTTTGCCAGAAATCAGATATTCGTGGACCTACAATGGACGTCCTAGCATACTTGTCCAGGACAATCGGCGCTTCGTGTCTCAGAGAACAGGGAACCTATACATTGCTAAGGTGGAGGCATCTGACGTGGGAAACTACACCTGCGTGGTGAAGAACGTGATGAGCAATGCCACGGTGTACAGTTCACCAACGCCAGTGGTGCTCCGGCGGGACGGTGAGGGCTCCCTGGAAGCTGAGCTGCCTGTCCCACTATGTCCTGTCCCTGACAGTGCAAGCACTGGCAGATGCAAATCAGATGGCTTGAACGGGTCGATATTTGTTAAATCGCCACTCTGTGCTGTGGCGTCAGCCTGTTCATGGTTGCGTGCATTTGCATGTTTGTGTATAGATATTCGTGGCAAATGATAGTTACATATTCTGGTGGGATGGAGACACACATACACATGCATGCACATCCTTTCTCACACACTTTCACACATTGTTCTGTCTATATAACTGCATTGGTCTAATTGACTAAAATGAAATGTTTAGTCATTTTAAATTCCCTGATTTTCCACCCTCACAGCTGTGATGGGGGAGTATGAGCCAAAGATCGAAGTCCAGTTTGAAGAGATACTCCATGTCACCAAAGGATCATCAGTTAGGCTGGAGTGCTTCGCTTTAGGAAAGTAGGTCTCTGCTTGGCTTGCATTATCTTGCCCCCACAGAGCTCTGTAGCCAGCGAGGTATCGCCACACTTACCACTCAGTATATCTTAGTCCTTTATTTAATAGGATCACCTCAGGAAAATACAGCCCCCTTTAATCGCCTGAAAATTCAGCTGGGGAGAGAGTAGGACATTCATCATTAAAAAAACAGTGGTAATGTGCAATTCAAGGGGTTGGGTTGGGAGGTGGGGACCTCTCATTGTTTACCAGTAATGTGTCAGGGAACAGTGAGGCTTTAGGATGCCTTTGGGGTTTTGAGAGCTCTGGGAATGGCTGCGAGGCAGTTTCAGAAGTTTTCCATGTAGGTCAAAACATGGGGGCATCTTTTAAAGCTAGAAAAACTGCTTCTCTGATTTACCTCTCATATTGTAATGTAAAGGTATGTACCATTGTTGAATACATACAAAAGTAATAAAAAAGTGGCATAACAAGTGCAAAACAGCAGTGCATTTATACTGGAGTGGAGAAAAGAACTCTCGATTAGCTTTTATATTCTAGATTTCTGAAAGCTTGCTGTTAGCTATTCAATAGGTGCTTGATAGGCATTGATAGGGGTGAAACATTAGCCCCAATGCTAACGTGACCTGGTATGATCGGACAGTCCAGTGCCTACCATCTCTTGGAGAAGAGCAGATGGAAGCCCCTTTCCTGGAAAGATAAAAATCAATCACTCCAATGGAGTCTTGGAGATCCCTTATTTCCGGCCAGAGGATGCCGGCTTTTATGAATGTCTGGCAGAGAATTCCAGAGGACGTAGTGTTGCAAAAGGACACCTCATATTTAAAGGTAACAGTATCTTGCAAACAGTTCATAATACAAATAAAGGCCCATTGTTAATTAATGAAGGCAGCAAATTAAATTTCTTTATTTGGTAGACTATGTCTAAATGCTTTGGATCAGTTACAAAGCTGTTACAAAATCCTTGTTACAAAATGTTATCTATTTAATTTCCAAGATCTTGTCTATTTAATATGATGTCTTATTGGTTTGTAACATTTGTAGCAGAAAAATCAATAGGAGAAATTTTAATTGTGTGCAAGAGACTGGACAACATGGTAACAAGTACTGAATAACACTCAACCTATGGATGAATCCATCTTATTGTCAGTCAGCAGAGGCAGATTAATTAAAATGGCTGCAGCATGAGTCGTGAGGTCAGCAGTAAAAAACAATTTTGCTCACACTAAGCAAGGGCACTATGAAGGGAAGGATAATCTGGAATTAATGTGTACCAATTAACCACACTGTTTGGTGGTTTATAAAGGGCTAACATGTATGTTTAGTATGTCCTGACAACGGGGGTGGAGTGCTGGAGGGTAGGGACGGGGGAATCAACAAAAGGATTACAAGTGAGAGAGAGGCTTGTTTGGCATTTTAGCTTGGAGAATGTGGTGTCTAAGAGGAATTTGTGCCCCCCCCCCACCCCCCCCCCCCCCCCCCCCCCAACAATGACCTCCCCTGCAGATGTGGAGCACCTCCATTGGGCTCAGACGCTGCGGGATGCATATATGGCTATGGAGGCTGATCTCCACTGGGAGTGCAGGACCAGCAGTAAATCACAGCCTGTGTACATATGGCTTAAGAATGGGCAGGCCTTGGTCTCAAAGGTAAAAAGGCAAAAGCTATCCTTTATTGGTTCTTTATTGTCACAGCACGAGGAAAAGATTCCAATTTCTTTTGCTAAATTTGATATTTAACTATGAATCTGTATAGTTAAATATTCTCAACAACGTAATATTTGAACATCTTAGGGAAAAGGCAATTGAACATTTTACTGTGGCGCTATTCTGTTTATCACTAGAATAAAATCCATAATAGGCAGTTGACCAGTAGTAGTCTTCACTTGACCTGTAATGGTGTGAGGGGCGGACTTTGAAAGTTATTGGTAGTAAGTCATGTAGTCTGTAGACGTATGAGGGGAGCTGCATGAAAATTATTTATGATGTTATTCAGAGCACAATGCAACAAATACAATAATGTGTGAAATACACTTGCCTTAGGTGGAATATTGGTGTATTTTAAGATATTATTAGAACAGTATGGTGCATAAAATGCTGCATATGGAAAGTACAACTGCCGATGCTGTCGATGGTGCCGTTTTGTCCACAGGATAGAATCCATGTTGACGGTAGCAAGTTAACGGTGTCCAGAGTCAACCTGGAGGATTCCGGAATGTATCAGTGTTTGGCCAAAAATGAGTATGGAGTCATTTATGCCAGTGCCGAGCTCAAAGTCGTTGGTAAGCCATGCTTTCATTGGTGTGAGGGCTCAGGCCACACACAATCAAGTGTCTGAAGCAGTCTTGGCGATGAGACTATGACTTGTGTTCTAAAGTAGTAGGAGAAAAAGCAAAGCCAAACTTGTTTTGCAGCCTCTCCCCCAGACTTCTCCAAGGGCCCACTGAAGAAGTCCACGCTGGTGCAGAGAGGTGGTGAGGTGGTGATCGAGTGCCGGCCGCATGCCTCACCCCGGGCCACTTTCTCCTGGAGGAAGGGTGGTGAGCTCCTGAAGGATGGCGAGAGGTAGGGGTCAGTTGCCGAGTAACCATCCCCCTCTTTTTCTGAAGACCCAAGGCACCAGTACTTTAGGGGTTTAAATCTGACACGTCTTTTTGTTATCATTATTTGACTGCCGTTTACAGTGTGTATTTCTAATGTTGCTCATCCTTCTTATTTAACCCTATTGTGGGCTCTTTGCTTGTTAGGTGTTCCAACTTCCCAGAGATTTTTGTGGTATTTTAATTAAGATGGAGTTTGTAGTGTAACAAAAGTGGCACTTTTTTATCATTATTATTTTCCACCCAGCTTGTCCAGGCACAGATGTTGCATGTTTGGAAGCGTCATCGTTTTATTATTATTCTCCTTTCCCTGATGGCGTTTTCACACAAGGCTGCGTGCTCAGCTAATGAATTCGATTCTGGCCTGGCCTCTCGCCTATGGGCTTTCCATGGGGCAGACGTGGCGAGACATGGCCATGTCAGAACAGGTGGCAGGAGAGGGGAGCACATGATCTCCCGTAATGGATGGGGATGAAGGGAGGGCTGCAGCAGTCCATCTGGACCAGCGGGAACACGCATGACCATAACTCACTGACGCTGTCTAGGAGCCCCAGAAGACCAGAGTGATTATTGGATTTGAGGGGGAGAGAGAAAAATGAAGAGATGTGTGGAGAGAGAGAGAGAAAGAGAAAGAGAGAGAGAGAGAGAGAGAGAGAGAGAGAGAGAGAGAGAGAAAGATATTAAAGAGTGTGAGAAGCACACTCGGCCAAATACCACCACATCTGGCTGTTTTGAGGTGAGTGTACACATACGCCAAGGTGGGCATTAATACACTCACACTCAGGACAGGCCCACCTCTGTTTTTAAGTACTACGGCTGTATCGGGGTGGTGCGACCAATGGCGGCTCTGGACTGACACGTGCCTCTGCAATTTAGAATCCTAATCAATACGCCTTGCCACGCTACCATGGTCTTTCCGTAATTCTCTGAACATACCCCAACACACGAGGGGGACCATCGATCAGTTATCATATTCCATGGGGCAGTCATCTGAAGAAAGATAGGAAAATGATTACGAAGCCATTGCGGCTTGAGGAGAATATAAATGTGGCTTGGCGCGGCCAGAGGTTTCTTTTTTGGTAAGCGGATAGTGGATTTTTTCCCCCCCTTCCTTATTTGTTTTTTTCAGCTCATTGCCCCACAGGTCATCTGCTCAGCATGCCTCAATCGCTCGGCGTTTGATATTTTTGTCAATAAATCAGAGCAAAGCGCCTGGTGCTGAGCATGCTCTCTCAGCCATAGTAAATACGTATTTATTTTAAAGAGACGACCTGAGAGGGTTCGGATTTCTCGGCTTGCAGGCTCACTGCTCCTGCCGTTTTGATTTAGCTGAAGGAGAAGGTCACACGAGCTCCAAGTTCCCAACATCATTTATTTATGTTGTGCGCATTTGTTACTGGTTCCCTCCCCTCTCTCTCTCTCTCTGCCTTTTTTCAGCTCCATTCCTGGTAATTAGAAACCAAACAGCAGTGTTCACAAAGAGCAAGTCAGTAAATACATTTTCAAGTATTGTCTCTTAGTCTCAATTTCATGGGATACTAAATGGAAAACGGGATCCTGCATGTATTTACTGTGTGCGTTTATTGCCATTGTATTTCTCAGACAGATCAACCTCAGGCCTGTTTAGTGTCCCACTCGAGAAGGATCAGCTCTTTCCCTTCACATTTGCCCTGTTTCTCTCTGCAACCTGGAGAGACTTCTAGATATACAACAGTTATATATTTGCACCAGCTCTCAGATAGTGGATAGCATATTTCTCACTGGTTGGCTAATGATAAGGCTTGGCTTTGGAGGGAATGAGTCAGCCCACCCATCCTCTTTGGCTCAAGCAAGCCCCTGTATTCCTATTAATAAAGCCATTTAATCTTCAAAGCCTGCCAGTACCTGCCGGGCCATCCCATGCGGCAGGGCTCGCATGGCTCGTGTGGAGCAGGATGAGGGCTCATTCCGAATGATATGGCTTCTTTCCAATGAAATGCGAGGCAGGTCGGCCAAGCATTTTCACTCTCCATTTCGGAGATGCTGAGCCAAGACGGGCTGTCTGAATGCTGCGGTCAGCAGATGGAGGGTGACTGTATTATGGGGATATGGTCGCAGGAGTCCCTCACTGCTAAAAGACGGCTTCGAGTCCAGCATCGGAGGACAGCCACCGGTGTCAATGGCAGGACCTCCTTGGGTGGTTTTTGCTCCATATGTGCTTTGAGTTGAACAGCAGTTCCACTTCTCTTACCTCTTGAATATTAAGTCAGTTTAATATGGGTGAAGTTGTCCTAGAGCTCTGTTCAGTTTAGCATTCTATGCTGCTTTAAGATTATGAAGGCTTGAGATTTAGCAGATGAATTATTTTGTTATCCACCTAATCTGGATGCAAACACTGAATTCTGATTTAAATTGTATTTTTAAATTTAATGTGCTGATGCAGCAAAAAAAAAAAAGGTGGCATTACCAGTTATCTATGGCACTGTGTGACTCTGAAACTTGCAGTGCTGCAGTGAGTTTTAACACCCAGTGAGTTCAACAGAAATTTTGGTTGTTTTTGTTCATAATATTGAAAGATTATGATCATATGTATGGGTTGTGGTTTTGTTTCTCATTTGTGGAATGGGTTCAGTGTGATTTCTTCCTTTTAAAACTTCATGCAACTGTACGACATTTGCTTCGTCCTGTCTCGTTGCGTTCCGCAGACGGACCATCTTAGACGACGGCACCCTCCGGATCACCAATGTGAGCGAGCAGGATGCTGGCAGGTATACATGCGTGGCCCGCAACCCTTTTGGGACAGCCAGCAGCACGGGATCCCTGGTGGTCAAAGGTGCGGCTTCGCCAAAGACAAAACTGACACCCAAGCCCTCCCCCTCAGCAGACATCTCAGACTTGGACAAGGAGAAGCCAAGAAAAAATATGACTAACCCAAGCATGAAATTGATAATGAAATATATAGTTGTTTTATGTTCCCGCCGGGTTTGACAGAGGTATAACTCATCCGGGTTTTTGTCAGCTGTGAGTTATTGGTCAAACTGGCGGCATGAGAAGAACCTTTGCCATCTGTACTATTGAGGGCAGATTTTTCTTTTCCTCTCCCCAAGCCCAGTGTGCACAGTGTGCTTAATTAAAAAATCTGCTTCTGTTGCAGTTTTTTGTTCTATTTTGCATCTGCAGTAACTAATGGATTTTTTATATGCGTGTTTTTCTTGTTCGCCTTTTCTTGTCGGATGTGACGATTGCTCAGAGTTGATGTATTCAGTCGCGGGACTATATCAATAAAGTGTTGCTTCTTGTGACATCGGCCTTGTTTGGGCTGGAGACGTAGCTCGTGTGCAGGTGTTGGAGATCAGTTAATCAGTTGGAACAGTAATGGCAGCTCCCAGCTTTTGGAGCTCCATGCTGTTGATTTCTGGAGGGTCAAAATATGGCTTGTGGCTGGCCTGAAGGAACCTACCCTGGCAAAGTGTCACTTAAGGTCTTTGAGGCAGGCGCACATATATACCCCCCAGTATTATATCAAGTAGGTACCCCTAATTAGCCAGTGCTGAGAGAATCAAGGTCTATGCATCTGGAGATCCCTGTAAAGTATCTGTAGAGTGGTCATTCTTCCTTGATAAGTACATAATGTCATATCTCAATGAAAAATTATCTTATACCATGACAAAGATGTGTGTAAAGAGAACAGGTCTGACTAGGACTGTTGAAGACTTCCTAGCCATCCTATACTTTTGAACTGAGAATGCGTGCGCGGACACACGCACACACCTGTGTCTCATGGAGAATACTAGAGCCTAATTAGAAAGTCAGGGCTCAGATGATCAAAGTCCATGCAATTCCAAGTCTTTCTAAAGCATGTGTAGTGTAATCGCTGTTCGTCAACTGGCACATCCACAACTCCTGCCCAGACTCATTAAAGGGCAGGCTCATTAGTCTTGAGACTAATATGTGGATGATTTTACAGTTTGCACTTTCAGATTATAAACCTTTTTCCATGTGTATTCCATGTGTAGACCAAAGCCCAGTCTAATTGTTGTTCCTGTTTATTTAAATTACAACCTGAAAAAGTCAACATAGAAAAGTGACTGCAAAGGCTAGGATTCTGTCTCTCTGTTTATTTCACATTTTTCTAATCTTTTGTTCATTTGTATTTTTTCAGAGCCAACTAAGATTACAGTTCCTCCTCTGAGCATGGATGCCACAGTGGGAGAAAGTATCGTCCTGCCATGTGAGGTGTCCAGAGACTCCACGGTGAAGCCTGCTTTCAAATGGTTCTTTAACGGGAAGCTCATTGATTTTAGCCGACATGATCACTTCGAGATGATTGGTGGGGTAAGTGTATAAAAGATGAATCGGATCCCTCGGTCAACACATGGTGCAGGGAGGGACACATGACATCGTACACAATTTCTGAAGGCAGATCATGCTCTGTGGCACTCAACAAGAGCGTTCGATCCCGTTTTGTTTTTGTTTTTTTTAATGGGCAGATGTAGAGAGCGATAGACATCTGTCTGATTACATGATATCCACTGAAGACTCTTTAATGCACAGAACAGGTCAGAAAAATCAAATCCCTCATTCCATGGGGAGGGCTGCGTACCTTCCCCACTCTAACCACCTCCTTCCTTGAGCCCGCCCCCATTCGCCTGGCTCATCCACAGATCCTTTTTTCATTTCTCCAGTAATTCTCTTGAGAACGTGGAGAGGCTACGAATACCTGGCGTGTACCCAGCGCCAGGCGGGTGCTGGAAGGCTGCCTGTCTAGCTGAGAGAGACAGCCTTTATCTCAAGCATGAGGCTGACTGAAAAATTCGTTGGCCTGGGAGCTGGATTGACATTTCATTAGAGCCTTTTTTGTTGTTTTCTTTTTTCTTTTTTCCTCAAATGCATCTGGTGATCACCCAGCAGAATGATTTATATTTTGACCCGACTCCATCTGTATAAAGAGGTCAACCAGGATTGGGAAGTGGCAGCAGTGCCCCTCAAAACATTTCCTCACTGTCCCCCAAAACACATTCTGCTTTGGTTTGGGCCAGCTGAATTAACCCCCAGTAAGGCCTTATTCCATATGATGCATTTCCTCTTTTTATTGCCAGGGATCATCCGGAGACCTCATGGTTCGCAATGTTCAGCTGAAGCACTCTGGGAAGTATGTGTGTATGGTGCACACGGCAGTGGACAGTGTGTCGGCGGCAGCCGACCTCCTCGTCAGAGGTACAGACCCCTCCTCAAGGAGACACTTAGCATTCTCCCTTCAGCGCTTATTAAATGATTATTAAACGATAAGTTTTGAGAGTCTCGCACCTCGCATCATCATGATATTTCTGTTTTATCTGGCCCACGGAATAATGACTCACAGAGCATCTGGGATCAGCACATTAATTCCCGGCTCCGTGCTCCACAGACCTTTTGTGTTTCCATCACCATGTGAAGGGTCCGGCGCTCGGCCTGTGAATAATAAATGTCTTTTGTGGCCTGACTTCTCTCACTTTGCGGGAAACTTTTTTGTAACCTTGCCGCACCCCCCCAGGTGATGAGAAGCAATGTTGTTGTTTTTTTGTTTTTTTTCAAAGTCGGTCTGGTGTTTTTATGGCCCTGGTGTTGACAGGGCCCCCTGGTGCCCCAGAGGGGGTGCTGGTGGGGGAAGTCACGGACAGGACCGCTCAGCTCTCCTGGGGCCCTGGCTCTGACAACCACAGTCCCATTACCCTCTACATAGTGCAGGCACGCACTGCCTTCTCCATCGGCTGGCAGGCCATCAGAACAGGTAGGCATTTAGCACAGGCACAAATGTGGTTCACACCGTTACATTGTCACATGGCTGTCAAACTACTTAAATAAACTGATAAGTAAACAAACATTGCAATAAAGGATCATGCTTAAGATGATGTTTGCACTACTGTGCAAAGAGAGAATGCAGTCTCTGATGTGAAACATTCTTACATTAACTAAATATATCTTCTGATTTGAGCATGTGCCATTTGACATTATGTGTGTCTCCATTCCAAATTTCTTTAATCCTAGTTCCTGATTCTGTGCCTGGACAGATGACAAGCGCCACAGTAGTGGGCCTCAACCCCTGGGTGGAGTACGAGTTTAGAGTGGCAGCTGTCAACGGTGTTGGGGCGGGGCAGCCCAGTTCCGCATCTGTGCCGATTCGCACACGGCCAGCAGGTACACGGCCTCTCCTGAACACCTAGCCCCTCCCCCCTTTGTAAAGTTGGCGGCACCAATGCCTCGGGCCTGTGGCGGAAACCTAATTTACCTCTATAATTAGTTTCATTCGCCTGGAGAGCAACGCACTGATGGTGGATTAGCTGTGGGAAATCCGTGTGCATTGTTCCCTGTCCATCATCACGTCAGGGGTGTATACACTGCCTCAAATTATGGAGTGATCTCTACATGATTTAGACACAAATCCACACTCTAGAGTATGCACCAGAGGAAACCACATACGTTTTTGTGGGTTAAATACCTACATATGCTTTCAAATATTTCACTCAGTAATGTATGTGTAAATTTCCAGTTTTCCAAGCAAAAAAGTTTACATAAAACAATAAACCCCATGAAAATATCCACTGCATAGCCCAAGCACACTATATACTATAAATGAGAGTTCATGAAGTCTTTTAAGCAATTTAAAATGTATTTGATAATTTAATCAGTCCCACCACCTTGTCCAGAAGCTTATCAGATGGTAGCCCGGCAAGATGACACAGAAACAGACAGTAAGTGTGCTGGGTAAACAGCCATCCCTTCTGTCTGACATATGTACAAGCTTGTCTGAAAAGCTCCTCTAAGTTGTAGAGTTAGCTCAGATCCATTGCTAGGGTTAGCTCAGGTCTGTAGCTAGGGTTAGCTCACGTCCATAGTTAGTTCATAGCGCATGCTAACCATGAGCAGCTTTAATCTTTGCAGTGTTGTAGAGTGATACTCTGTCCTTTTTAAGGACTTTCGATGTTGGACATGAGTGAGCAAGAGGGCCTGTCATCATTAATTTATGTCCTCTTCAGCTATGAATGTGCACAATACCCATGCTCACTGTCAGGCATTACGACTTTAGATTCCATTTTCAAGAATCTTTTTTTGGTTTTTTTGGCAAATCTGCCTTAATCTCACAGATTTTAGGAAGAAAACATCATGTCATACTCGACTCCTGTTTTTTAAGAGACCAACAACCCACCCACCCCCAAACACACACAAAATAATCCCTTTGTTTGACTTCAACCTGACTTGCTCAAGGTGATTTGATGAGGCCTCTGTAATTGTTTTTGGGGAAAGGAAATCTGCTACCGTTACCTAATCATTTCAGAGGTTACAAACTGTGAGCCTAGCCCATGTTATTTCTGTTTGTTATTTGCTGCTGCTGTTCCTCTCCTTGTCCCAAGCTCCCGAGGTCTCTCCGGCCAGTGTGAGAGGAGGGGACGGTGACCGTGGTGAACTGGTCATCCAGTGGGAGGTGAGGATGAACTCTTCTAATGGTAACAGCATTTTTTTTTTATCTCTCTCTTAAATCAGTCTTCTGAAGCTGAATGCATTTGGAGAGAATTCTCAGCAGTGACTAGGGCTTAAATTAAACAAGCGGTAATTAAAAAGCAGAGCTGTTGTCCTCGCTTTTCGCTCCAGCGGAATTGCTCCCTGTGGTATGTACATCATAATGAAGATGCAGGTAGAAGAAGAGCTTGTATAAAATTGGAGCCTATGGGATGTGAAAAAGAGTGTCTAGAGCTTTTTTCATGAGCACACTGACTATCAAACCCATGTTCATCTTTTGCATTGAAGCAAGTTGATATTTTGGAAATGGTGCAATTCAAGTGTTAGAGTGTAGGGTTTAGGTACAAGACTGACACAATAGTTCGCAATGTTTTTTTCAGCTTGTGGGGAGATATAAAAAAAAGAAATGAACAAGGGAGCTTTTCATCCGCGAGCAAGCTATCTCCTCAGCTAATTACCCAAATAGAGTATTCTTCCTCTGGAGTTTTTACATGGATCTGCATGCGTTGGCGTGCATTTCTCTCCTACTACTCCTCAGCCTGTACCTGAAGAACTACAGAATGGGGATGGGTTCGGATACGTGGTCGCCTTTCGGCTCCTGGGCTCGGCGTCGTGGACGCAAAGCGCGGTACCCTCCGTGGACACGTCTCGATATGTGTTCAAGAACGACAGCATCCCGGCGCTCTCACGCTTTGAGGTGAAGGTGGGAGTCTACAACACCATGGGAGAAGGACCCTATAGCCCCGTGGCAATAATCTACTCAGCAGAGGAAGGTTGAGAAAAATTTTTATGCTGATTCTTATCACTAAGAATTTCTGATAATAAACAGTCTGTTAAGTCTGAACTTTAAAATAAGATGAGGTTGAATTACTTTTAAAGTGTCCCTGAAGTGGTTACAATGCAGCTAATTTAAAGGTAATTTAGACTGTAGAATTTTTCCTGTTTTTCTATGGTCTTTCCATTGCTGCTGTTCACTTACCTCCCTTCATTGTTTCTCCTACCCATTGTCACATCTTTCACAGAGCCATCAGTAGCTCCATCCAAAGTGTGGGCACGCAGCCTGTCTGCCTCTGAGGTGCAGGTCTTCTGGGACCCCATCCCCATAACCCACAGCAAAGCCAGGATCAGGGGCTATGAGGTACAGGAATAAACCCACTGCTTTGACAAGTAGATGCAGGAATGCGTGAGATGCAGGAATCATTGCAGCTCATCTCTCCAGAAATGAAAGGTTTCAAAAAAAACAAAAAAACAAAACAAAACTCAACTACACACCGTATTGCCTCAATGCACTAATGAAAAGTTCTGATGGCGGTGCGAACAATTTCCTTCTCCACAAACAAGAGGCATGCCATGTTTTTTTTTTCCCCTGCGCCCTATTTTTCACGATCTAATCTGGGGAATGAAGAGGTCTGCTCGCAGCTGGGCCTGACTCCCGAGGAGCACCAATACCCAGGCTACTGCAGTGAGCGTAAATAAATCACCCTTCAGATGGTGCGAGCATCATACATCAACCACTACCCCCCATGCCCCATCCCCCCATCTTAGACCCTTTAGCTGTGAACCCTCGTGTCTGCCTGCGTGAACCCCACAGGATTTTGGCCCATTCTGTCCACCCGGCTCCAGATAACCTGGCCCTTCTACTGTCAGAGCGGCTGAACCATGCACCTTTATACATAATAAGGGCGATCTGAGAATCAAGAAATGCTTGCACTTGTCTTTGGAAGCTGTGCAGAATTGTTTTTCTGGTAAAAAATAAAAGTGAAAGTGTGTGCACACGTGGGTGGACATCTAATAAATGGAGCCAGAAAGAAAACAGTCATCCTGTTATGACTTTGACTTTGGTCACAAAAAATTCAGGTGTTTGAAATCCCAGATATGGGAGGATCCCTGCTATGCAGTTTTGAATTTTCTCCTATCTAAAACAGCTACATCCACTGACAGAGACTGATAATTAGCTGATGAACTGAACCAGATTTGTTATGGTGAACAGTATAGAGAGTGCAGAGAGCAGGGCTCCCTCAGAAATGAAAAGTTAGAACCACTGCTAAAAGACTGTCAGAACATCATCACTTTTACCTGTGTCCTTTAATGGTTAGTGACCTTCCTACATTGCAGTGTATGCTTGCCTTAACACCACATAGCCTTCTAGGACAGTTCTACTCTGTGAATGCTGCGAGTTATAGTGCTACAAACGGCTGCCTTTTGTCTGCTGCTGCAGGTGCTGTGCTGGGAGGAGGGCTCACAAGAAGACGAGCCGAGGAAGGAAAGGGTGGCGGGCAGCCCTGCCCTCATCACAGGCCTCAAGGGAAGCATGCTGTACTCTGTCTCGGTCCGGGCCCACAACAGCGGTGGGGTCGGACCTGCCACTGCCCCTGTTGGCATCACCACCAAGAAGCCACGTTCGTCCCCCTATTTGTTTCCTTTTCTATTTGTGTTGTTTGTTTCATCGTTGTTTTTCCCCACAGGCAGACGTTGAGATGCTCTCATGAGATGAATTTCTAACAGACCCATACTTTATATGCGTTTTGTACCTGCTAATGCAGTCATGGTAGAGATTATTAAAGGGCACCACTGTCCATTTACATACTGTAACCGTTTCATGATAAATGCGCTGCAAGAGCAGACAAATGCAATGGCATTCGCTCATTTTTACTGCCTGCCCAGATCTTTTCTAGCTCTCTTGATAAATCCACCTCTTGAGGCATTGTTTGTATTAATATGTGCTTCTCATTTATGGAATTAAAAAAACCCTCTTCTGCAGCAGCTGCCGTTTGTTGGTGCAGTTGAATTCAAGATTATTCAAGAATGTACTCAACATGACGGACTGTTTCAGTACTCTTAATACATAATTAGTCCCATCTTAGCTATTTAAATTGCAGATAAAGGAGCTACCATTTAAATTTCTGGATTCACAGTCTGCAGTGGGGAAAAAAAAAGAACCAATCAATAGAATGATACGCTCAGAATGGGTATCCTCTGTCTCACCGCAAGAGACCTACGCAACCCCTGTTAAAGCCATGAGCTAAAATAGTCTGATTATCTGATGCCAATAAATCACAAGAACAAAATGGCATATTTAAACAGAGCCAGGGAGTGATCAGATAAACTGACATCTCAGTGGAAAGAGTCAGAGTGCTAATTTGGGGCTAATAGACTGAGCAGGCAATTAGAGGCGACTTCAAATAAAGCGCTCCCAGTTCTGCACTATGTCTCTCAGTGTCAGGTTGTAATCGGTCAGATTGTTCAGCGTGTCATGTTATCGGGCCAAAAAAACCCAATGACAGTGCAGGCTGTCTGGTGTGATCTGCCCATAACAACTTATAATAGAGAGTGAGTGAGCTTTGACTCATTAGTAAAAAGAAGAAAAAAAAGAAAATAGCATAAGAGAGACTCATCTTTAGTTTTACTCAACTAGTGAAGTGGGAGAATGTGCTCAAAGCATTGGCAATGGAATCAAAAAACAAACAAACACACAAACAAACAAACAAACAAAATAATCAAAGTTTAACAGTTCCTATTCTGTGTAGTTCAGAAATATTTGAATGCTACATATCACGCTTCATCCATGAAAACCATGATGATCTGGGCAAGCGCAATATTAGGTTCAGTTTCAAAGCAATTGCATCACCTGAAGTCATGGCATGGACTATGAAAATAGGTTAGATTAAAAAAGGAAAAATACTGTATAGTTTTAGATAGAGGTACAGGAATGAAACTTAATATTAATGAAGTGTACATACAGTAGCAATTACAGTGTATGCTGAGTATACAGAACATGGCTGTGTTAAATTTCACTACTGTTGCACATACATGCACAGCTGTACATGATGTGGTGACAAATTATGCACACCCTTAAGGCAGGTTTCTGAAATGTTTCACAATCAATATCTTTTCTGGTCAAAACCTGAAAAAAAAAAAAGTTTTCTTCTGATTTTGAAGATGTGACTAAGATACAGTTGACCTGCAAATCCAAAAGGAATAAGTTAAAACGAGGCTTCAGTTTATATGCTGCTGAGTGTAATTTGTACCAAAGCATTACACTGCATCAAGAGCTTGTTTCAGACACTACTTCAGTTTTAGCTGAATTCTATGGTCTGTTGTTTGTTTGTTTTTTGTTTTTTTTAGCTCCAAGCCAGCCTCCAGGCAATATAGAATGGAACCTGACAAACTCAAAGATCTTCTTGAATTGGGAGCATGTAAAGGCAATGGACAATGAATCGGAAGTAACAGGCTACAAGGTGAGATGTTAATTTTCTTAGTGCCTTTGAATGCTGTTGATCAATAGGAAGGGGCAAATCTTGGGAAATGTGTGTGGTGACTGTCCTCCTTTTTTATTTGATTAGAAATGCTTTTTATCAATTTTTTTTTTTTTTTGCCACCACACAGAAAATGTATTCCAACTATACATTTTACCTTATAATATACCTATACCTTATAATTTGCAGATAGGTGTAGAAGTGGGTGTAGAACAAGATAACGAACGTAGGAGCAGATGTAGTTGTAGAACCAGCCAACGTAAGCACCCCATAAGTAAGGAACTGTCCTCAGTTCTGTTCTCAGTATTACAGAAAAAGCTAACTTTGAACTTTGGAAACTGTTTCACAATTATTTAATGCCCAAGCATTGCTTCTATTTCACTGTTTTCTGATTATCAAATTTAAACCTCCAGGCTTAAAAAGGTTGAGTTAATTTAAGCATTTAATTTAAACATTGGGACATTTAAACTATATCTAGCCTTTTTTCTGCATGCAGAACAGGAAACCTTAAACTCTCACTTGTAATAGCAATTTTTTGGCATCGTTGTGGGATGATAATGAGTTAATAATGGGTCATGGCCATGCATTTGGGCTCTTTATTTATGCATATTATTTGCTTTGTGTGGAGTTTTCTAACCCATGCCAGTGTTTACTAATTAGGTGGCTTGGACAGCGGCCGTCTGGCCAATGCCAGCTGGCTCTGGAAATGGCCAAGGAACCATCAGGGGCTACACTCTCCTCTTGACCACTTCAAAGTCTCCGCCAAAATGAGTCATAGCATCGAGTCACGAGTCTTTGACTCCAAACTGCAGCTTAAGCTCTTTGATACATTTGTCGCCTCATTCAAACGCCAGCCGGTACACATTTGCATCCGTTAGGCTATAGAGAAATAACACGTAAACTTGAAGAACAAGTATGTAAATGCAATTATCTCAGTAATAACCTCAGTGCTGCAGCTTAAAATGCTCTTGCTAATATTGAAAATACCTTTGTTTAGCTCAAGTGTTCACTTGGCGATTAATCAGTTTGCATTTGTTGCTGTTTTACTCTTATAAAGGAGATGCAAGGGCATCTGTCTCTCCACGGAGAAGCACAAAACAGTTCAAGCAGATCTCTGGCTTTTTTTCTTCTTTTTTTCTGTGAATGCCAGCCAGTGCAGTAAACCTACTGTGCTCAAAAGTGCAGACTTAGTATTTGGCAAGTCTGAACTAGCACAGACAAATACTGGGAGAGTAAAAAAGCAAAAGGAGAGAAAAAACCTCCCAATTTCTTTCTTTTTTTCTTTCTTTTTTTTTTTAATGTATTAATTTCAGACTGGCCTCATTAAGTTCTTTTCTATAGGTGAGAACAACTGGAAGGCTGTAAGGCTATCCTCTGCCTAGAGCTAAGGGCTTCTCTAAAACCTCCCTTAAGACTGAGCTCCTCTTTGGGCCATTCTCAGCACATAAACCTCTATATTGGAATCAATAACTATAAATTGTTGGGCCTATACTGGCAAGAAAGAATATCAGAATCCCAGCTATTTGTTTTAGCCTGTTGGTCTAAAGAAGAATTATAAATTACTTATGGATCAACTTTTAAGTTGCTGTTTTTCTTTTTCTCTTCTTTTCTTTCATTCAATTTTGTTTTTTATTTGTTTTTGTTTTTTGTTTGTTTGTTTTAAAACAGACATTTTCACATAGCAGGTTATTGAGCAAGCCCTAATGAGCAAATCTGGGACAAATGGCAAGACTTTCTAAGAGAACATTCAGTAGAAACTTTGAGAGGCCAAGAAAAAAAGTCAAGAAGAGCACCTTCTCATTTGGGCCCATATTGCATGGTGTAATTATAATCCTGTTCACCATTTTCTTTTTACATGCCTGTGAAGATCAAGCAGTCATTGCTGTTGTCTTTTCTTCTGTGATTAAAGTTGCTATCAGATGTTTGAAAATTAAAAGGGCTAGTTCAGTACTTTAAGTAATTTCTATTTCCATCTTGCTGACAGTTCATTGGGTATGTGGGTGCTTGGGACACTTTAAGAAGAGTGTCAGAGTTATATAATTATCACAAAGAATGGAAGTGTAGAGGAAGAGCTAACTTTATTCACTCAATTAATTAGGCTATGTTAGCTTTAGAAGTATTTGGTTTTGGAGCTTGTTTGAAAGGATGTTGGAGGTGTCATGGTCCTTCAAGCCTGGGAATGAGAAACACTGGTTTCATTTATAATGTCTACTTGAATGCATTAATATGTGAAAACTTGCAATTTAATAAAAATAACTGCTAGAGAAAATTAAATAAAGTGTACATTCCTCACTTGAATTTTTACTTGTCCCAACAATATGTCACCAATAATCTAGAGATTGCTTATAGTAGGACAAGATATAAAATAACAGAAAATGAGCACAATTTACACAATGCATCCAACATCCACCGTTGTAAAATATCAGCCATTGCATGACACAGATTTCTATATACACTAAATATAATGCATCACAGATGTGTTGTACAACACCTCCAGAGATGTCACAGAAATCTAAATTACCTATGTATGGCAAATGTTTCTTTACGCAGTATGATGTATATGTTTGGGAAGCTCACGAACCCATTTCCTGTGACAAATCTGCTGCAGTGTGAAAATGGCTGTAGGCAGTATGGAGGACAGTCGATCCCCCCATGCCAGTTTTGTCATGTCTAGCGTCAGCAATATGGAATGAAGTACTTTGTAGTAATCAGAAATGATGATCTGGCACACCCTTACAAATTGAATTATTGCAAGGAAGTCTTCTCTCTCTAAATGTTTTGGGTCTTTCTGGATGAAGGAAAGTCAATTATACTTCTCCCAGTCCTCTCTTACGCATGTATAAGTGTTCACTATGACTATGAGGTTCAGCTGCCATGGAAGAGAGACTGCATTAATCAGATCTCCCCTAGTTGAATTGGGACAAAAAGTGACCCCATAAAATGTCACCAAATCACCAAAGACCACTAGGGTAATCGTGAGAGCTCACTTTAATATACAATTAAGACATGAAATTTTTAGAGGCTCTCTTAAATCACTATTAATACTCATAATATATCTAGGGCTCAATGTTACAAAGTAATTTTCAGGTTAAAGTGCTTTGGGGGGCATATTCAGGGACACTGTATGTGTTAAATGAGCTTGTCAATGTAAAATTAACAAATTCATGGGGTGTTCCTGAAAGAGTTCAGCTGTATTTAGTTGTATTCCACAATGCACTGACTCCGATTTGTCATATTCTAGGTGGTATATCGCCAGAACTGGCGCAGAAGGACCAATGTGGTTGAGACCAACAGGACATCAGTGGAGCTACAGGTTCCTTCAGGGGAAGACCTGCTCATCCAGATCAAAGCCTCAAGTGACGGGGGAGATGGAAGCTACAGCAACCCCATTCACATACCAAAGATGTCCAGTAAGGCTTCACTCATGCAGGCTTTGCATTAAAAAAACTGGCAACTCTAATGTTAATATTGGAATATTGTAGGAGACCACAAACAAATTTATCCTCACATTTTGCTAACTTTCAGTTGCATTAGAGTTTTTTTGGTGAATTTGCTGAAGTAAGGAAAACTTTCCCAACTAATTGGAGGCTCTGACTAAGTTTGAAATGAGTCTCAGAGGTCAAATGAACCGACTTATAGTGCAGCTATACCTCAACCATACAGAGAACTGCTATTTTGTATGGCTTACATGGTGCCATGTGATGCAACTAACATTAACATGAATTAACATCATGCTTACACAAAATAATGTTATACTAACATGAACTAGCATTGCACTTACATTAACTAAAGTTACTTCTGGTCTCTCTACTTTGTTCCAGGCCTGAATTCCAGGGGCTACTTCAGTTCAGATGCAAGCAAGATGGCCTGTGCCCATGAAGTAATGTTCCTTATGCTAACATGGCTTCTCCTGTAGGGCATCTGCCCTTTAATTAGCAAACTGTAAATTATAAATAAATAAATAAAACTAATAAAATATATACATACAAAATTATGAGGATCGAAAACTGAAGTTTAAGAGGTATATGCTGGATAATGTAACTAATTTATTTATGTGTAGTAAGCTCAAGAATGTTGACAGACATGTATTGCCTTACATTTCATGTTTTTTTTTCATCGAATGAAGTTGTCAGTGCTTTTTCTATTTCAATTTTATGCAAAAAAGGGCAGGCTTTTTTATGTTGTTTGGCGTAGGTTTCAATTTACAGTTTCAAAAGTGTCAAGTTTTGAGAAACTTGAAAATCCTTTGTACTTTGTGCAATGCATTTCCTCCTAAAAGCTGCATTTAAAAACGAATGGTGAATTCTGGGGTAGAATTCCCTTGGCTCTTCATTAGAGTTCTGCTGTTTGCCTCATACCCTCGATTCTATTGGTATAGATGTGTATTACTGTCTGAAAGCGTGAGGTTTACACACTGTCAATCAGCTCATGTGCTGCTACATATGAGCAGAGAATAACCACTTCACATTTGTAATCAGTAATTTCGCAGGTGAGAAAAGTGTTTGGTTTTTGTAGCATAATATAACCAAGAGTCCTGCTTCCAACACTGGAGACAGCTCACACAGATAATGGTCTAAAATACCTCATGTGTTTGCATCCATGTTTGACAGAAATCTGTTATATCTGCTTGAAGTCTAGGTAGAATTGTTATACATTTATTTATTGTTTGGATTAAATTGGAGAAGTCCTGTTTAAAGCTAAACATCTGAAATAGGAATTAGTATGTCACTTTGATTGAACATTTGACAAAATGCAAAAAACAAACACTTTAAAACTTTAAAATATCTGCATTTTTAAGGTATGTTTTCAACAGTTTAATACCTGTAGCTTTTACCAGCAAGCCTGAATATGAAATAATTCATTATTTTTGGCTGTTGAAGAAAGAATTGTGAAACATAATAGTCACAGTCACATTCAGGTTTTATTTTTCATTCAAATACCCTATATTTTATCTGTTGGAAATTGTTGGCTTTCAGTAGCTTTTTCATGTTTTTTTATTTAATATGTACCTTGCATTTTATAAGTGTTGGAAATTGTCATAATTCAATTGGTTCTCCTGTTGTCCTTATTTATTTCTTACTGCTATTATCCTGGTTTGACTAGCAGTTTAATACTTTTGTATTAATATCTTACCTGTCTCTGTGAGATGTACACAGGAACTTAATAAAATTTCACATTGAAATTCTAATCTTGGTTGTAATGTAATCAATTATTGAGTTTCCAAGCATGTCATTTCAAACAGAAATAATAGCAACAGTGGTGCATCAGGGTGTATGAATATGAGCACTGCATGGGACATCAGCATACCCCTCAAAATTCCTATTGCAGCCATTCTTCACTGGCATTTCAATCTGAATGTCATGCACTTCAATTGTTTTCATCTTGGAAGAAATGCTTAGGTCTTGTTCGACTCCTGCAACAAAACTTGGATTCAGTCCGATCTACATACATATTGTTGCTTAGCAACCATTGGTGTACAGGCATGAGCATTCAGAATAATCAACAGGCTGTAATTATCAACAGGCTGAGTGCAGTCCCTGATGAAAGAAAAGAACCGGGAGGCATTCCAAGAAACGGATGAGCGATAGCATAAAACAGAGTATGATTTGACTTAACTATCCCATCCATCAGCTAGACAAAAAAAAAAAAAAAGACAACAGGCAGAGTGTAACAGTAAGCAATAACAGTAAAAGTCATGCTCAGCAATACACGGTGAAATAACACAGTACAAAATCACTAATGTCTTCACAATGTTCTGCCGCTATCAACAGGAAATGTTTACACACTTTTCATCCACAGTGTGCAGCGTCATTCTTTACCTTTGTAGTTTTCCTAAGTTCTGGAAAATGTATCGTTGGAATAACTTTTAGGCTCCCACAAAGTTAGAGACTACAAAGGAAGTAGTCCGTTGCAACTTGGTATATGGCATTTACCACAGTTTGACGTTAAATATGCAACTGGCTTGAAAGGAAGGTGGAAAATTAAGTTTGAGGCATCAAGTGGGTGAAATTCAAAGGAGGTGTGAGAGAAAATTCCTATGCGGCCAGGATAATAAGCATGTTAGGAACACGGGACAGGTAAATGTCTTGGTGCGAATGGAATCTCCCAAGAATTCTGTGTTATTACTACCTCATATTTCCTTGCAAGCTTACAGAATATATTGGCTACACATGCGATGTGGTTCTGATAACTGCAACCATCGCTCCACACTATGGTCTCTTTCAGTTCCGGATGGTCTTTAATCACACATTCAAAATGATAATATTGAAGGTGTGCAAACACTTCACTACTGAGGTCGCCTTCTGTTTCATCCCAAATGTAGCAGTACCCTTCCTTAGACCTCAAGTTGAAGAGTGTAAAGTTATGGACCAGCAATTTTGTTTTGTAATACAGACCGCTGGCTTGGGTCTTTGGACACAGTAGCACAGCTTGCAGGTTCATTGTCCAAACTGACTTCTCATTATTTGCAGAAGCTTTGTCATAGGATTTCTCTTGCTTTGCTTCATCTTTCTGGGTGACATGGGCATCATAGTCAGCCTTACTGATATTCCCATGCTTGAATGAAACACAAATATTACACTGATCTTTTCGTGGAATGAATACAGAATAATTCTCTTCATGGAAAAACATCTGTGAAATATTGTATTCCAACAGCTCTCTCTCCAGCAGTTGCATCTGTCTGTTGGTATTCCTGATGCAGCTGGGAGATGGTTGTGCCTGGGTGAAGGAACTTCTTGTGTGTGTAGGTCTCTGTGCTCCTGCAGTAGTGTGAATCAACAGTTGGGAGGTCCCTCATCTAGTCCTTAAGGAAATCCTTGACATCAGTTTCAAGCTTTGCATGCTTGTTCTTCATGTACAATTGAGTGTTTGTTCAGCCAGTGTGTAATGGTTCTTGCAGAGAGACAAAGTGTAGAGGAAAACAATGCCTTACATACTTTAATACTCCTTCCATCTTGGATCTTTAGTTGGTAAGACAATAAAGAACTGTGCCTGGATCCCTCAGCAACTTTCTTTTGCTTTGTGTTAACCTTTGTGACCATTCTTGTAACATATAATCGATGTTCTTCCCAGTTGTTCATTGTCCAAAACCTCTGAAATATGTACTGCTGCTGCTCTTCTGTAATGGCTTGGCAGTCTCCAGTTGAGACTTACTGACAGAATTTTGAGACACAAGGAGGACCCAAAGTCTTGGCACTTATTTCTTTGCCACCTTTGCTCTTATAAGACATTCCTTTGAGGCTTTTCTTCTTGGATTCATTTTGTTTCCATGTTCCCAGACTAAGACGTTTATTTCTTTTCCTTTTGGCTAAATTTAGGCTGTTCTAGAGAAGTTGCCACCATGGTTAGTCTTCATGTTTAGGCACAGAGGACTCAGCACAGGATGGGGTATAATCTGGATCCCAGATGATGTCATCGACATCAGATATGTCCTCTTCATGTTGTGGATTTGTCTGCTTGGCATTCTCAACAATATTGATAGGAGTCTTTAAGGTATTTTTTGCTTCATCTGAAACAGACTCTTGGCCTGGTACATGCTGCCTCATCCCTTCCAGGACAGTCTCATTGTCATCTTCCATGGAAGAGGCATGATCAATGTCAAGTAATTATCCTAAAAAAAAAATCATTTGCTGTTAAGCTATATCAAGAACATGCTTGCAAGATGTAAAAACAGGGGTACTGTAATACTGCTCAGATTATTTTAGTAATTATTTATTTAGAATTACTAATACTATGTTCAAGATTTATGCAATTTAATGTGGAAAGAAATATTATTACTTTGCATGAATCTATACAGAAAAGAAAGTGTTAACAGAAAGCCTATCACTTATCACAGCCACAGATTCTGGAGACTTTCTATTCTTTGCTAAATGCTAGCTTCATGGATTTATCTAGTTTACTAACGAAAACGCTGGCTAAAGAGACTGAATAAAAAGATATATAACTATGCAATATTTACAGTATTATCAATCTTATAGGAAACGTCATCACTTACCAATAGGGGATGAGTCCTGAATCATGGAAATAACTTCATGGGCTTGGTAGAGTTTTGTTCTTTTTAGAGCTGCTGCCATTTTGAAAAGCATCTAAAATTGCCTACGTCATATTGTCTTTTGACTTAAGCAAAATAAAATTGCCCAAATGGCACTCTTGACATAGGCCATTATATTACAGGGGTAGAATCAAATGATCTGTTAAACTGAGGACATAGCCGATTTTACCAGACGTGGCCAGCATGGTGAGGAGGTGATTTATGCAAAAAAATCACTTTGGTCAAAAGGGCCGTTATTTTGGACTTAGGCCGTTATTTTAGGAAGGTGGCGATAGGTGACTTTGCTGACCAGAGTATTGTGGAGTCCACATAAGTCTCTGTGGCAATATATTTCCAAAGTGGATGAAATGTTGTACAGTTCCTCCTTGATCATTTTATACACTAATTTCAGTAGTTTATACAAAAAAAAATATTCCCACAACTTGCACAATGATGGGCTTCTTATAGTACCTGTGTCAAGCCAATTCTCTTCCCTTCAACAGGACTATTAATAAATGGTAGCTTTTTTTTAACCTCTTACAGTGTTTTCATTGTAAATAGACATGTTCATATCAAGGAGGGTGTATTAAACATTCTGCCTTACAGCAATATAATGGATCTTATGCAGAAATGAAAAGACCCAATTTTGCCCCAGATTTTCCATGGATAGCTGTAGCAGTGTAGGGGGAAGCACCTCAGATGCATAAATGAAGTAATAAGCACAAAAGAACCTCTAGCGATTGAAATTAATCATTCCAGTGATAGAATAGGGCTGTCATAGTTCATTTGGTGGTGGTAGGCTGCCACAGTGGAGGGGACTCTAAAGATAATGAATGGGTTAGGAGTTATGCATATTAAGCGGGAGAGTTGAGAAGGCAATCTGAGGAGCTGTGGAAGGTGCACGAGAGACCCGGCGGCCTAGTTAGGAGGCTTCAACGTGGAAGCGGATGAGTTGTTGAACCAGCTCAGTTCCACCTCTTGGGAAAAGGGCCCTGAAACGTGGGGATGTGTGACGCAAGACCTTTGGGAAAGGACTTGGTTGGTGATGATACACTGTCAGATGATACACTACCTATACTTGGAAAAGGTTCCTTTTACCACATGAAGGCAATGTACCACATTTCAGAATTAAGTATTGATTAGGATTGCTTAAGTAGCTGTATTTAATATAGTATTTTATCAAGGATTTTTTTTTCTTTTTCTAAAGATTGCTTCATTTTATGATCCACAGTAGTTTTCAACCTCACCAAAACAGCACTTGCAAATTCTTCAGATGGTTATCATCTATCATGAGAAGTGAAGGATGTAACCATAAATCAAGGTCAGTAGAGTAGCTCATCTGACACAGAAGAAGGTCTTTTTCTACACATATAATGAGCATCCTGGCTCTTTATCTTCTCCTTTATGTTGCTGAATCCATGCGGGAGCACCCCATGTCAAAGGCAGATGATGGGGCATGAAATAAAGGTGGCATGACAAAGATCAGGGTGGCAGAGGGCTCAAGAGGCATGGAAAGCCAGGTTAGAGCAGTTGTAATCTGCAGTGCACCACCTTAGGCTACTAGGATTGTAAGAGGGGTGTGTTCATGTTGACCAAAGAAGTCTCCAGACTCAGAGTGTCAGCTGAGGCATAATCCAGGGGGCAGGGGGCTTGGGGCTGGGGGCTGGGGAAGGGCTAGTAAACACCATTATGAGTCAGAGAGGAAGGGCCATCACTTGACCTGCCAGCCCGTCCTAAGGGAAAGAGTTTTGGGGTAGCATTTGGACTTCTGCTGCTGCAGTAATGAGTGATGAGAATAAAATGGCTCAGGATGGCTCAGATTTAGTATGCGGTTTTTGTCACCATGAGGACGTGACAGTCTGCTGAATCAGAATATCTGCACAATTTTGAACATACCTATATAACAATGCCATTGATGTGAAGTTTTCCAAAAAGCTGTCAGGTCTCTTTTTTGCAAATGTAAAAGGGTTTGGATTATAGTTGTGGTTATATGGTTATAGGATGATTAGAATTTTGAATGAATTAAGGATGAAATGTTCTGAAACAGTATAATGTGTTTAAACACTTTAGAGTCATGGGCTTTAACACATGACTTTACATTGGTATTTTGATACTGATCTTTGTTCAGTCCCTCAGTGTTTTTAAGTTTTACATCTCTGGAATAGTTTAAACTGTAATATCTACTCAGTTTCCAAAAAGCATCATATTGTAAAGATCATCTTAAATGAGAGATACAGTGCTCAGTCTGATACTTTATCTACCATTTAACAATGATCTTTCTGTTATGTTGCTAATGGGGAACCAGACCCAGATGAGATATTAGAAGGTTAACTGAACAACAAATCAACAGAGAAGAATGGCATATTCTTAGGCTTTTATTCATTACTTCATCCATCCCCACTGACAGCCTTTTGTTCATATTCAGGTTACGTTCTAATACATCAACCTTGTACTACGTTAAATGTGCCATTAAATTACAGAGCAATTTTAAACAGCCATTTCAATTTAACTTAATGAAATATGCCTTTATATTGATTCTGTAAAGGGACTTTTATTCAATTAATAATGACTCACTAGTCTCTTATGAACTTTATCAGTTTTTGCTTATTTTTAATTATTCCATTATGACATGATTAAAATATTGGTCTCGTTTATTTGTAGGGTCAAATCCCTTGCATTTTTATATTGTTTAGCTGCTTGTCATAATCAAAAGTTCCATTGTATCCATTAACACAAAAATATTTCTTTGTTCTAAATAATATTCAGCCATAAAACACATGTGCAGCCATGTAAACATGAAGGAATCTCTGATTAGTTTTTTCCTGTTTCAATGCTTTCTCCCCTTATTTCTGAAGTGCATTTAATCATTTGCCACCAAAATAAAAATGAGGTCAGGTGTGGAAAAAGCCAAGAACAAAACTTGTGGAATGCTTGTGGAATGCTGGTTAAATGTTTACCACACACATATTATGTATGTTTGTAATACGGAAAATAAAGGAAAATACTATTAGCACAGCCAACTGTTAGAAGCCAGGAAAAAGAATCGTGGAATACACATCTGGAGCAACCCAGATATCTCAACCTTACTAAAGACCTATAACAAAAAACCTTTATTATACATCTCCCATATGCAATAATGCAGTTTGATATTCTTTAAAAAATGTCAATTCTTAATTGTATTACATTCCATTACATTCTCCTCAAGGGAAGGTAACAGGTGGAGCTTTTTTAACCTTATGGCATTCTGTGTCATTTGCCTTTTGGGGTCAAATTCTTAGCCCTCCTTGACATTTACAATAATTAAAGCCACTAATATAAGCCAGGCACTGGCATGGCTTCTGAGAGGTGACATGGTTAATTTCAGGTCAAATTAAAGACTTCCCATATATTACCTATATTGGATGTAAGGACTGGCATTAGAATCCACAGTATGCTAGCAATTTTATTAAAAGGTAAAAAAATAAAATAAAAAAAATAAACAATAAAAACATACAAGTTCTAGGAGCTAGGGCCACCCTTCTGATGTTGGTCATAGCTTTACTCTGCACTGGGTGTGCCGGCAAGTGTCGTTTACAACTGTTTAGTGTCTGCTACGTGCTGCTGTGCTCTTCAGTTTGAAGTGCACTGTTCAGGATGGATTACTGATAATCCCCTTTTATGGAAATGTTTGCAGAATTGTTTTGTACCTGTAGCACATTTCCCCCTCATCAGGACTCCGTGTCCCTAAAGTTTAATCATTGTTCTCAGCTCTTGCAGAGATTATGCAAAACACCTAAAATGATGGTTGTGGAGAATCCATTTTGAGAATAATCCACTGGGCTATGCTCACTGCTGTGCTGTGTAAAACCAGCGTATGGCAGTTGTTTAAGTTTTTCACCCCCAAGAGTGCACTGGTGGTGTAATCATTTAATTTGACTTCCTCCTATGTGCCTTCCCACAGAGGGAGGCCTTTATGTGAAAACAGTCAGGGAGGTCCTCCCTCCCCTGACAAATAATAATTCTATTTTATGCAGAGGTGTAGTTTGTGGGAGATGTCAAAAAGTGACATTGACAGTGAAGCTGAGCCAAGCACCAAAGCAGGGATAAAGTGCTGTGATGGATAGAAGATTAGCTGAGAATTAAAAAGACTTGGAGACCTTCTCTCTCTCTCTCTCTCTCTCTCTCTCTCTCTCTCTCTCTCTCTCTCTCCCTGAGCCTGCTCTACTCTGGCCCCTCTGAGATGCCTGGGAGAAGAATTCCTGAAGCCCTGTGACCATGTCATAGGGCTGCTGTGCTTAGCTCTCACAGTTTGGTTCGCTGATGTACTGTGCAGTCGAATTGGTGCCGATGACTCGTGGCAACGTGTCTACATTTGTAATGAACAAGGGGAGGCAATAATAAACTAAAAACCCAGCAGTTCCCTTTATAGGCCAGGCAACATTAAAAAAACAAAACAAAACAGGTGAGCCTGTTTAAGAGACCTGATAAACAAATATGTCATGAGCACAGTAACATCTTTTACAAATGCATGATCCCAAATAAAATATAAGTGTCTTAGGCTGCAGACTGGAGGTTACATTATTAATTATAGTTTTTATTTACACCATTTATTCATAATGATGGCAGAAATACAGTAATTACATGATAATTGGAGCCTCAGAGGTACAGCGTGTGCGGGGGAGGAGTGATTGGCGGCTTGCAAACAGGTCCGTTTCTGCCTACTCCCCTCCCCTTTCTCTCTGCCTTTTGTCCATGTAGACCTGCTGTATTATTAAAATAAGTTTAACTGTCCACTGAGCCCAAAACCATGACCTTGGTTTGAACCAGATTGGGTGAGTGGAGTGGAGCTATACTGAGAGCAGTAGGAATGAGACAACGCTTTCAATATACTGCATCCCACTGGTTTCCTACCACTGTGCCACAAATTGCTGCCTGTTTCAAAAGTGAGCAGCTGCTTTTCATCTTTGTGGCCACCATATCCATAGCTCGTAGTCCTCCTAGGCCAGAGGTGTCCAATGGCGTTCATGAGGTCTACGGCCCCTGCAGAGTTTGGCATTAGCCCCCATGACACAACGCTAGCTCTGACATTCACACACTCCTTACACCCTTGGTGTGCTCGACCCATCCTTAGAAAGAACTAACTGAATCTCGATCCAGATTTAGCCAGTGCTCCATGATAACTCTCACTGCATAAGATAAGGCAAGTATGGCAGATTATGACATTCAAATGCTCTGTGGGCATGATTTTTCACAGGTATATCGAGTCACTCTGCATTTTAGCCGATCGATAGTTGTCACTGTTAAGACAACTAGAAAAGAATATGACTGTAATGTTCATTACCCCGGTGGCTTATTTGTCATAATGTTATATTGACTTCTGTCATATTCCCTTTCTAGTCATTAGCTGCACTAGATCATTCTGGCTTTTACAATCACTGCAAAGGAGCTGTGCATGGCTTAGGAGTGACTACGCTCTCTCAGTCACAACTCACTTTGACTTCAAGGCTGTTCCCTGATCTGCCATTATGAATGGTTCATACTTTACTTAAGTGAATGTGTACTGTACGCTATATAAGGTTAGCCTACTGTGTGATGCTGCTATAATTTGGCGTTTTTATATTCTGCCATATACTATAGGAACTGTATAAAATTAACAGAGGCACATCCCAGGCATATCCTCATTACTTTGATTAAAGAAACATATTCTGCACTGTGCATGTCATGTCTGATTCCTCTATCAGGCCCTCAGTCTAATTAGTCTGTTCCAAACGGGAGGCACCAGGTAGAGTGCCAAGCTGTCATTTCCATAAAGGCAACACAAGGGTGCCTGGCTAGCATTCTGCCAAAAACTGCAATTAGCACTTTCAGAGACACTGTATCACTGACTGTAAAAGCAGCTAATAGCGTACCAGATTACCCTGCTACGTATCAGATGGCTTCACAATCATACATGGCTTGAAATGCTGATGTGTGTTTAATCATACAGAGCCAAAGCATATTGATCAATACCACACAATACATATTTGCTATATTTCAATCCCATATATTTGATCACTTTAGTATAGTCACAGTTGAGGCTAACAATTTAAATCTGCATCAAACACTTTTCACATTTGAGAAGCTTTAAGTGTAGACATACTGTGTGGTTAAGGGTGCATTATTCATAATGGAGCAATTATCACTTCTAGAATGGTCGGGCCCGAAAGCATGAACCCCATACCTAAAAAAGACAATCTGATATACTGAAAACATCTTATTAGTGCATCGAGGATCCCTTTAATCATCCAGCATGCAGTAGCTTCAAAGTGACCTTAGGTTGACTTGACATGTTCTGGCAAAGCTCCGTTTACTTCCAAAGAATAAATGCGCTTTCTGTGTCTGAGGAGAAGGGTGCAAGCAAAATAAAATGTTTTGACATCCCCAGCCCATAGAAGAGTCCCCCCTCTGACCCCATCTCACCCGCTCCCAAGTATCAATGCATTATGCCTGCCGTTATGAGAAAGCTGAGTAGGAGAATTAAAAATCACCATGTATTCGCTGTGCTCTGGTGTATGTAAAATTGGTGGGGGTGTCTCCTAATCTGCGGTCTCTAAAGCCCAAGATATGAAGTCGCTACGATAAAATATTTGTCATTGGTGGCAGAAGGCCAGATTAAGCCCATCATGTTAGCACAACAAAGGGAGAAGAGGTTGGTGCATCTAATAATTCTGAACACTATCTCTGCGTAGCACCTGGCGGCTTTTCAACATGTCTCATGCAGTTAAAGTTCAAATCAAAACATTATAGAAAACAACAACATGATTATGTTGAACTCTAAAAATAAATAAATACATAAATAGAAATGAAAAATCCTGCTACAAGATTTATATGTAGCTTAGTGTCATATGCATTTTTGAACTTTGTGTTATATTTGGCATGACAGGTGCGCACATGAAGCTGTTTACTGCAATAGATATAGCAATGAAGTGGATGTGAGGAATGTTTCAGCTGTGTGTGTGTGTGTGTGTGTGTGTGTGTGTGTGTGTGTGTGTGTGTGTGTGTGTGTGTGTGTGTGTGTGAGTGTGTGTGTGTTTGTGTGTGCGTGTGTGACTTGGATCCAGTAGAAATGAACCTTTTTACCATAACTACACAGGAGTCAATGGTTTGTCTTTGTAATACTATCATCTTATCAGTTACTTACAATTAAATTCTATGTGTATTAAAATATAATTGACTTAGAATTGCTGTTCTGTAACATGATTGTTAAAAAAAAGAAGAGTCTTAGTAATGGCAGACGAGTATTGGTTAACCAGGCTTTATCGGCCCAGAACATACAACATGCACTTGTGGTTGTTCATCTTAAGGACTGAATGCATGGAGATTGGTGTATTTGAGCCTGGTGGATCATCATTCTGTCCAGCGTGACATTGGCCTTGGCAACTCATTTAATTGTACTTTCCTGTGTGACCTTCATTAGAGTCTGTTGCAGCATGTCTGCAGGCACACCACTGTATTTCTTTCTTTCCCCTGACTAGGCATGCACAGAAAAAAAATCTTCATGGGTAATTACTTGTAACACATTCTTCTATACTTGAAAGGCTACTAATATAATAATAATATAATAATAAAAATAATTTAATCTTCAGCACTGCTATTCAAAAATAAATTATGGCCAAAGAATTATTTTCTCACCTCAAGTTTTTTTTTTTTTTTTGAGGGGGTGGGTCTGTAAAACTGGAAGCTGTATATACAGACCCAGAAAAAAAAAAAAAAAAGATGTCTATAGTTCAAATGTCTCTGCCTTATCCATGATTTGTAGAAATGGTGCTGTTACAACTAACCCAGTGTTATAACCATGCTGTCAGAATGCGCTAGGCACCTAGCCCGAGGGACACACCCACTGCCACACTCTCTCTCCTTCTTTCTCTCTCTCTCTCTCTCTCACACACATACACACACACACACACCCCCACACACACACACACACACACACACACACACACACAGAGCATCTTCCCTAGTCCTGGTCCCCTGATTATTAATTTTCATACCTGTTCCTTGTATCTGCTTTCCTTAAGCCTACAGGTACACTTGTCCAGTTGTTCCTCATTGCTTCATATACAAGACACCCTGAGTGTTACCGCTGCTCTGCCGTGTCTCAGCACCCCAGGGTTTACTGCCAGTGCTATTGCATTTGCTTTCTTTTTGCCAGCTCTTCGCTGTGCTTCCTCGGTTGTCTTAACCATGGAGAATAAAAACACTCCAAACTTACTCTCGCGTCTCACTCCCTCAATACACCCATCGCACATCCTTTGAATTATCTACACAATGTACCATCCCATCATTCTGTTTTACATATTTGAATAATATAGGTTGCAGTTACATTTTATTTATGTACTTTATATGAATTTATACTCAAATTGCTAACATGACTCAAATGAGTCACTTAAACCACAGTCACCAATTGACCTTTGGACTTTTACAGAGTAATTAAAAGGTTGCCATTTTTAATAACTTTAGCTTCATTACAGAGCAAATATACCTGAATACCAGAGGCAAATATAATAGACTGTTTCCAACAGACAGAGAAAGCCTAATGCTGAAATACAAGGGTCTTCAAAAAAGAATCGTGAACAGCATACATCCAGAACGGTCACCTTAGGAAAGGCCCTTGAATAAGCTTTATGCTTTTAATACAGTCCACTTGTTCAAATTCAAGGAAACAAGGATTCTGTGTGGTGGAACTAGCATCAGGTCGATTAGTTTGGGGTGATGTATAGCTCTTTTAAACTACTTTGCTGTGTAAATTAAGGCCCTTAATTGCTGCTGTAGCACTGGATGAAGATGAGTAATAGACAGGGGACTTATCGCCAGCGGCCGAGCGCAAGCCAGGCTCTGTAAACGCAACCGAGCTGCCATCCCATCAGACTCTCATTGAACACGGCATCCATGGCAGATATGCCTGTGTGTGAGGCTGATAATGGGGATTACTGCAGAGCACATTTGCAAGCCTGAACATCATTTACAAGCAAGGAAATAGGAACAAATATTTTGGGCCATTACGCCCCAGTGACCAAATAAGCCAATATTGCTTTAAATGCAGGAATGACGATTTTGTTCATCCCCCCCCACACCAAAAAATGTGTGAGCACTCAGCATAAAATTAATGTATTATCCATGTATTATTATGTATAATACATACCATATAAATGAGGATTTAAGAGGTTTCCATTTCACAAAGTGAGTTTAGACCATCAGTCTACATTTGAACAGGCCAAGTTGTTGTTTTGCTGTGACAATGTCATGTGTGACAGATTCTTGGGTCCTTCCTCGACAGTATCTGTTCCACCATGAGTCCATCTGTCCTCTGGCTGACTGATGAGTGACTTGTCCAATACCCTGATCGAGCAGGAGTGAACTAAAGGAGAGTGCATTATGAGTGAATGATGTCAACTTAGATTTCAGACAATCAGTTTCAGGTTTGTGAGTCACTAGATTAATACTGAAAAGAAAACCAGGGAGCTGTTTTTCCAGTGCTGGATTTCAGTATTTATAGGATGACAGTCTTTACACAATAATAGGATGGTTAACATAATACACAGAATGTTGTATGGCATATAAAGATATTTCAGATATGTGCATTTGAATTACTTACTAAATTGTTAGTTTGATCTAAAAATGTAGGGTTTGGGGTAATGGTTTTACTGGTCTCTTTCTCTGTGCCTGGGTGTGTATTTTGCTGTTAAGTAAGCAGTCAGTATCAGTGGAAACAGGTGGCTATGTGTTACATTCACCCCCCAAAAAGGAAATGTGCTATCTAAAGTAATTCATGATGTAGATAAAAACAAAACTATTTTATTATAAGGTTGACTGTGCTCACACATGATCTGATGAGAAAAACACTGGTATCTGTCCCTGTGTTGAACCTGTCATAGATTTAACGCTGCATGGATCATACAGATTTCTTTCACTACACAGGGCATGCTGACTTTCAAGGATGCAGATCTCGTTGTCATTCATCTAGAATATTACACAAGACAGAGCTGTGTTCAGTAACAAAGAATGAAGTGTTCACATCCATAATTTTGTCCTGAAGATAAATCTGCAACAAAAAAAACTGAATTATCACAGGTCCAAATAGTTGCTAATGGGACACAATTAATTTTTCCCAGTAATTTGTCATTTAATTACTCTTTTCACTGCCACATCCCAGATAAATTACCATTGTGTACATCTGAATAACAATGCATGCTCTTTTAAATCCAAGTCATGGGAATGTAAGAAAGCCTATTTATGGAAAGCAAAATGACAAAATGTTTCTGCATCTACAAGATGTCTTATGGAGGGCCCAGTGTCTTATCAAGTACTACAATATAAAGGCAAAAGAATGACAAATATATTAAAAAATATATTTTTTTTCATTCCTTTTCCCAAACAGGTGTTCCTGTTCATTATTATTCTGTACTAAAGCAGTTATGTGTTGAAAGGAGATGGGACAATCTTTGTGCAAGCCTTCCCCAGCTTTGTTCATTTTTCTTCACATTGCTGGGCAATGCTTCGGGGTGAAGTATTCATTACATGGATTATGATGAGGTCACTCAAATGTCATTACAAAGATTGCAACAGACATTCTCACAAAATGGTTTTGCAGAAATCCAGGTAGAGACTGAGAAAGCCAAATGTGACAGTGCCAAATGAAAACTTTCCAAAATAGCATGAGGAAGAAACCTTGCAGAGCCAAGACTCAAAATGGGAACCCATCCTCCTGCAGAGTAAGATTTTTAGTGGTTCTGAATGGTTCATCAAAACGACATTATTTCATCAAATATATCTGATTTAATTAATGCTTAATAGGTCATTTTCAGAATGGAGGACTGAGCTATTTCTTCCTTTTCCCCATTTCTCCCTACAGCAAGTGTGTTAAAGGAGTCACCTGCTGGATGTCACTTTAGCTTGGCTCCACATGGCAATAAAGATGTTTGCAGAAACTTGGAAAAAGAAGTCAGTCATTGATCACAAAGGAAGTGTGCTTTACAGACTATGGTGTTCTTTGTGGACTATATGTACTTTTCATGGAGTTGTCAAATGCTGTGCTTTGCAAAGTTACAGCAAGTTAATGTAACGTAACAATGTAACGTAACAATTTTTAACATGACAAATTAGTAAATTTGTAAAATTACATTACACAAAATTTAGTTCTG